>NW_018170430.1:0-214 GCF_001263595.1 Phalaenopsis equestris
TATGTTTGCAGAGAAACTTCCATCTGTGTTGACTTTAAAGAAAGGGTATGGAGGTTTCCCCCAATAAAACTTGATAACCCTACTGCAATTATGCTCATTACTTTTGTTAATCTTCAATATATTGGGGAAATTTTTCTAAAGGATAAGCTTCCTAATGTAAGCAAGGTAATTTTCCACAGTCGTTCCTGTAGTTACATTAGTATCTTCATGTTTA
>NW_018170431.1:0-214 GCF_001263595.1 Phalaenopsis equestris
TTTGAGTTTTGGCCTAGGTGGAGCTTTTGGACATGGCTTTTCCAGCAGCCTAAGTGGCTGGTCGGCCAAGCTCAGGTCACCATTTGACTCAGGGGGTAAGGGCTTGGGTTTGGTGAAGTCAATTGGGACTTGCTATGCGTAAAGGTATAGGATTGGAATAGTGTGGGGAAAGGGCTATTTTGAGTCAATTTGGGTCAAGTCATGGTTTGTGGTT
>NW_018170432.1:0-214 GCF_001263595.1 Phalaenopsis equestris
CACGTCGACTTACAAGAAATAATTCTCTCTCTCTCCTCACTTTCTCTCTCTCCCCACCTTTTCTCTCTATCTCTCTACCCAAGAGCAACCACAGCCAAAGGGAGCAGCAACCTTGCAACAAAAGCTAATCATTGTAATTTTTCTTCCTGTAGCCGAAGACGTGGTTTAATGGAGAGAGCTCATTTAGCTTTGTGTTAATCCATTATTTAAAGAA
>NW_018170433.1:0-214 GCF_001263595.1 Phalaenopsis equestris
AGAAATGGATGAAGATAGAGAGAGTGAGAAACAGATGAGGAGGGAGAATGATCCAGAGCAAGAGAGGGAGAATGAGGGAGCGGGAATAATAGAGGTAGAGATGGGAAGAGAGACAGGTTGATCACGTATCTCTCTCTTACTCACTCTCTATATCAGTTTATCACTCTCATGTGAGAGAGTCAAAGAGAATAGAAATAGAGAGAGTGAATAATAA
>NW_018170434.1:0-214 GCF_001263595.1 Phalaenopsis equestris
AGCAACAAAATGAAGCACCATTATGAGCCATATTGCGAGAAAGTTCATCAAGGAAACAAACAATTACAAGAATCAATAGATCCAAATGTTTTGTGAAGCAGAAAAATGTATACTTTCCAAGCGTGGGTAGCATATGAACAACAAATGAAAACATTCTCCGCAAATTTCATTAACAGTTTCAAATTCGTAGTTTCAACAAATAAAGTAGGAATTT
>NW_018170435.1:0-214 GCF_001263595.1 Phalaenopsis equestris
GAAATCCGGGAGGGCCGAGGGCGATAGACAAGGTTTGGGCAGATAGATTTGTGGCTCTCTTTTTTTTTTAGTGAAAGGTTTCATATACGCTTGATTATTATGTATGTTAGTATTTTTTTATGTGACAGGAAAGATTTAAGTAATACATTTGTAAAAATTAAAATTTAGTGGTTACATACGTAAATACATAAGAATTGGGAGGTATGTATGTAAA
>NW_018170436.1:0-214 GCF_001263595.1 Phalaenopsis equestris
CACATACATGGATTTATCCATTTTTCTTCTTAACTGGGACAATGTTGATTGGCTATGTGGAGTATTACTCTTCCCGCATAAAGTTAACGTTTATTGATTTCATTACTTCGGCAATGACTTGCTGCTCTACTTCAAGGAGCATTCTTCTTGGATCTTGTTTTACTAGGGTCATATCTTGTCCACCCCGAGTTTATGAATTACAACTTCTGTTGAC
>NW_018170437.1:0-214 GCF_001263595.1 Phalaenopsis equestris
GTGAGACAATAATGCACAGAACAACTAATCTTGCATTTACATAAATAGCTGACCCATAAGAAATGCACATTTCTGACGAGGACAAAGAAGATTATAGAGAACATATTCATAAAAATTATCTTATTAAAGAAAAAATTAAAATAAAAACCAAATAATATCTTCAATGACAAGGCAATAGCTGAACTGCAATATGATTAAAAAATACATAAAACTA
>NW_018170438.1:0-214 GCF_001263595.1 Phalaenopsis equestris
GAGGGTATTTATATGATTTTCTACGCAAAGTTGTGGATTCTCAATGATCTGGCATTTAATTAATTCAAAAAAACTCTATTTTTCTACTTCACCCAATCAGCGCCACCTCAACCTCAGAAGTTCCTATCTTTACATGTGCTGCTCCACTATTTGACACTGCTAGCCACCTCAGCGCCACATGTCCCGATGCAAGTGGATTTAGTGTGTTAATTTT
>NW_018170439.1:0-214 GCF_001263595.1 Phalaenopsis equestris
GAGGGTATTTATATGATTTTCTACGCAAAGTTGTGAATTCTCAATGATCTGACATTTAATAAATTCAAAAAAATTCTATTTTTCTACTTCACCCACTCAGCACCACCTAAACCTCAGTAGTTCCTATCTTTACATGTGCTACTCCACTATTTGACACCGCTAGCCACCTCAGCGCCACGTGTCCCGATGCAAGTGGATTTAGTGTGTTAATTTT
>NW_018170440.1:0-214 GCF_001263595.1 Phalaenopsis equestris
AACTTTAAATTTTACATACTTATCATTTTACCCATGCACAAAAAGTTGAATTTCACTTACTAAAAGTTTAAACTATACTGTTTTTGATGTGATACTAAAAATTCTCATGAAATAAATGCAAAAGATCAAAGTTTAAGTATTGTTTATGTAAATTATAGGAGTTGATTGGTATGTGTGTAAATGCCCCAAAAAGTAATATTTACAAAAAAAAAAA
>NW_018170441.1:0-214 GCF_001263595.1 Phalaenopsis equestris
TTTAGTGTATAATTTTGTTATTGCTATAAATTCATTCACGAAAAAAGATGAGCATATTATTACTTATAAAAATGGATCAAATAAAAAAATCGATTAATCTTCTTATGAGAAGAAGTGATCGTCGAGAATATAAGGATTGTAAGATAATTTCAAGAGAGAATTAAAGCACTGAATATCGATTATTAGTTTTGAATTTTAAGATTAAGAGTTGTAA
>NW_018170442.1:0-214 GCF_001263595.1 Phalaenopsis equestris
TCTCCAAAGGATATCTCTTGGAACCTTATCGTAAGATTTTTCTAAATCAATAAAATTATATGTTGATCCTCCTTATTTTCTCTATACTTCTCCATCAATTTCTCAACAAGTGTATAGCTTCTATAGTAGACTTGCCAACATAAATCCAAACTGATTTTGAGAACATCTTAAACTATGTTCAATTACCTTCTCCCATAATCTTAATGTATGACAC
>NW_018170443.1:0-214 GCF_001263595.1 Phalaenopsis equestris
CCAGTTCCAAAGTTCAAAATATCATCCTTCATTTGGCGGACATCCACACCACATGATGAAACTTTTTTCCACTTTGACACTTCTCCTCTATTTGGCATGCTGATAAAAAAGGCAACTTCATCAGACATTATTCTCAGACTTGTCCCACCCATTTTGAATACCATGTTTCCATGTTGCGAACATTATAATATTTGCAGTGTCATGACATTGTCTT
>NW_018170444.1:0-214 GCF_001263595.1 Phalaenopsis equestris
TACTTTCAAAAAGTCACACTGCGGCTTTCTGACAGTCATCGCACTTAGCCAGATCAGGTTGTAAAATATAGCTTTCCCACCACAGTTTCTTGAGAGAGCAGGTGTTTGACCCATAAGCAGTGTGGTGCGAACCGCACTACAACTCTATCACTGTCCCAAACGTGGCATTAGAAATTCAAAACAAAGAAAAATACAAGCTAAAATTCATATACTA
>NW_018170445.1:0-214 GCF_001263595.1 Phalaenopsis equestris
ATATTTAGTGGAGAACATGGGAAAATGAATAACTAACTTTAGTAAGAAGAATTGTATTTTTAAAAAATGAAAGATTCTTATAATTTTTCATTTTCAATCATTTAAGACTCTTTTAGAATGTTTTTTTATGAAATACATCTTCTCAAGTTAAGGAAAGTAATAAGTTATAACTTTAAAGAAGGATGATGGAATTCAAAATTATTTAAGAAATTCT
>NW_018170446.1:0-214 GCF_001263595.1 Phalaenopsis equestris
GAGGCGGCGATGGCCAGGAGGCAGCGGCGACCTGAAGGCGGTGATGACCTAAGACGATGACAATCAAAAGGTGACAACCTCTGGAGGGCGACGACAACCGGAAGGTGGTGGGGGTAGCTTGAGATGATGACGACGACGGAGGCCTGAGACGGTGGCGACGGCATGAGACTGTGACAGTCAGAAGGCGGCGGTGGCCTTTGACAGTAGTGGCCGG
>NW_018170447.1:0-214 GCF_001263595.1 Phalaenopsis equestris
TCAAATTCTTGTAATTGTTGACTTACAAAAAAAAGTCGGTCAAGTTTTTGGCGACGTTGCTGGAATTTAAATCTTCTAGTAATGTCATCCAATTCTTGTAATTATTTATTTACAAAAAAAAGTTGGTCACACAGCACTTCCCATCTTCTCTGCACTATCATCTCTTCAAATGTCGTGGAGGGATTATTCAATCCACGATTCATGAATCCTCGTT
>NW_018170448.1:0-214 GCF_001263595.1 Phalaenopsis equestris
TTTTTTTTATCTTTTGGAAGCTAAATAGTTGCGTAATTGCAGGTCTGATCATTCATCATTCAATTATTTAGTAGCCCGGACATTCACACCTACTTGCTCCGAGATGACACTTGTGTTATAGACACAAGTCTCGTCCAACAACTTAACATTGAAATCGGTGAGTATTGATCTCTCAATCGATCTAACTAAGCCAAAAATTTGAGGAGAGTACATG
>NW_018170449.1:0-214 GCF_001263595.1 Phalaenopsis equestris
AACAAACATAAATATGGGTTGCCTCCCACAAAGCGTTTTTTTAATGTTGTCAGACCGACATTCTCAGTCTTTACTGTAGGTGACCAAACATTACAGTCTCTTTAAAAATTGGACTTTGACCATGTCGGCACTATTTTGGTTGAGGAATTGCCCGTAAGAATCTGTCTGTCACCAGAATCGAAATCCCATCGCCCACTTCAGAAGGACGTTTTAA
>NW_018170450.1:0-214 GCF_001263595.1 Phalaenopsis equestris
AAAAAAAACTGATACCATCTAGAAGTGGCTCGCCTCATTATGTTTTAATCTAATGTGCCGAAAAAATTTTGGAAAAATGTCATGTTTATTGTCACCTATCTCATCAATAGAGTCCCCACAAAAGCTCATAACTTCAAACTCCATTAGCCATCTTGATGTCATGTTTCCCTTTCAATCAGTTCTTCACCACCCTTGAACCCAAGCTTGATCTCAG
>NW_018170451.1:0-214 GCF_001263595.1 Phalaenopsis equestris
TGGGGGATAAGGGATCCCCTTGCTTCAAACCTCTGTTTGCAGTGAAGGACCCCCAACCTTTACCATTTATGAAAATGGAATGGTTATTATTGTGTAGCCATCCGTGGATAAGTTGACAAAATTCTATATGAAATCCTCTTGCAGTAAGAACATCCATAATGAATTCCCAACTGATAGTATCATAAGCCTTTCTCAAATCTAGTTTGTAGATCAA
>NW_018170452.1:0-214 GCF_001263595.1 Phalaenopsis equestris
ACTGAGAAGAGTTACTGAGAATACAAGACAAGAAAGGAGATGGAGAGTGAAAAGAAAAGAAAGAGAGGTACACAAAAACTGAATCCCTAGGCATGAAGCCCTTCTATTTCAATTTACTAAGTCCTAGGTTAGAAATAAAGTTTAAGGCTCTTTAAATTAGGGTTTTTATGTAAAATATCCGTGAAGGTGGCCAAGATCTATAGGGAGGTAAAAC
>NW_018170453.1:0-214 GCF_001263595.1 Phalaenopsis equestris
GGCTGAAAGATGTGCACAAGACCACATTTCAAACTCATGAAGGTCACTACAAATTTTTGATTAAATGAAAAGGATTTCCAAATGATGATAGCATGTGTAAATCATATTATAGGATCCAATATTGCACTTTATTCATGACTGTGAGTGAATCAACTAATTTAATTCAAATGTTAAGGGATGTTGGCATCACTTCATGATATCTAGACTTTCTTTT
>NW_018170454.1:0-214 GCF_001263595.1 Phalaenopsis equestris
CAACGCTCTCTTTTGAGGTTGATCCTTACCTGTCAATTTTCTTTTTGAATTAGTCACTCCCTTCTTATTCACCCCTTTCAAGGTTGGTCCTTCCCATCTGACGCTCTCTTTTGAGATTAACCCTTACTTGTCAATTCTCATTTCAAATCAGTCACTATCTTATGATCTCACCCCTCTCAAGGTTGGTCCTTACCTTTCGACGCTCTCTTTTTGA
>NW_018170455.1:0-214 GCF_001263595.1 Phalaenopsis equestris
CTCCCTCTTTCCACGAGTCATTAAGAAAATGTTGTGGCATCCTCTTCGTCGTTAGATGAATTTGTCCTATGTTGATAAAGGGAGGTTCGGGGCGCACCCCATCAATTCTCACCTCATTTAAGGACAGAGGTTGATATCTCTACTTTGGTGAATACCTAGTGGGTTAGGAAGATTCTTGTCACCACATCTCTTGATATCCCGACACTGCATGTAG
>NW_018170456.1:0-214 GCF_001263595.1 Phalaenopsis equestris
GTATTCTTGTGAGATATTTAAGAAAGTGTGGGGGTTTATACAGATTTTGTAAACCGAAGTTTATTATAATATTCAACATGCAATTTTTCATTGTGCATAGGTTTTGCCATTAAATAAATTATTGCATTATGCAAATGGGCACCTAATATATATTTCCGTTTTAAATGTTTCGAATGGCGATTTCCGTCACCAATGATTCTGTCGCTCGAAGGAT
>NW_018170457.1:0-214 GCF_001263595.1 Phalaenopsis equestris
GGGCTGCCGCCCGCCGCCATGACTGGTGTGGTTCTTTCTTCTTTTGGCAGGTAAGTATTGGTTTACCCAAGTGAAGGATTTCTTTGACACGGGTTTTTTATATTTTTCTTGATCTTCTTCTAGATTCTTTAGCACAATATTTTTTCTTCGCTGTTCAGAGAGGGTTTCAGCTCTCCAAGGTTCCATTTCTTAACTTCCTGCTCCTCCTCTTCTT
>NW_018170458.1:0-214 GCF_001263595.1 Phalaenopsis equestris
ACAAAATTTTGTGGTAAGTAAATGCCTCTAATTTTAACTTCATATTTAACAAACTTAATCATATGTTTAAATTAAAAGAAAATTCATAGAAATTATACCACGTGATGTGTTCTGGATTCTCATTGTCAAGCTCTTATGTCATATATTTCCCTTTTTTTGTGATCAATATATCAAATTACATATTAGCCTTCTCAAAATCATTTAAAAAGCTTAT
>NW_018170459.1:0-214 GCF_001263595.1 Phalaenopsis equestris
TAAATTCTGATTCACCATTTTCGTGGTCGTTACCTAAATTCCGACACTCTCCTTTGAGAATTTTGTCTATATTTCAATTCTCACATCTTTTAATCAATACCTAAATTTTGGTTCACCATATTCGTGGTCGGTACCTAAGTTTTGACACTGTCTTTTGAGAATTGTCTGTATATTTCAACTCTCACATCTTCAAATCAGTACATAAATTTTGATT
>NW_018170460.1:0-214 GCF_001263595.1 Phalaenopsis equestris
TTTTATTTTATTTGTTTGTTTTTTTCCTATGATTTGTCTGTTTCTGTTAAGTCTTTTTCAAGTCATACTTTCCCCTTTTATACAACGCATAATAGCTAAACTTAAAGAAACAATGAACCTCCCAGGTGTACAGGTTTAAATAACATTACAATATTTTATTTCCCAGCATATTATACTGCCCTTTTCTTAGCACGTTATACTCTTCTTTCAGCAT
>NW_018170461.1:0-214 GCF_001263595.1 Phalaenopsis equestris
ACCCATTTAACATAAGGTATAACAAGTATTCAAGTCAAATAGGGTTAATTTCCAGTCAATCTTTGGTTAAATCCGGGTTTGAGGGTTAATTTAAAGTCAAATTATGGTTGGCGGGTCAGTTTCAAATCAATTTTAAGCTAGAAAGTCAACTAGAAATCAACCTAAAAAAATGTGTTAAGATTTTTAGCCTTAACTCGACCCAAGATTTATTTGG
>NW_018170462.1:0-214 GCF_001263595.1 Phalaenopsis equestris
CCAAGTTTTGTCGTATCTTCTCCAAGAGTTATGAGCAGTTTTCTCTGTCTTTCTCCTTCTCATGAATTTTGAGTAGTCCTCTTTATCATTCTCCCTATAACGAGATTTGGTTTTTTGTAGAATTGATTTTAATTTATATGGTTTTAAATGTCATAAATTTGTGATGATTTGAACTCCAGTCTTCATTTAATTTTCAATTTAGCCAATTGAATTG
>NW_018170463.1:0-214 GCF_001263595.1 Phalaenopsis equestris
ATTTCTACAAAACTGCCTGGAATGTTATTAAAAGATAGGTTATTGATGTTGTGCAAGCTTTTCTTACTGGTCATAATCCCACTAAATACTTCATTTCTTTTACCATTGCCCTCGTACCCAAAGAGATAGTTTGCAACAGATGGGATTAGTTCAAACCTCCTAATATATAAATTCACAACAATCACATGGGGTGAGTTTTCTCTAAGGGAAATCA
>NW_018170464.1:0-214 GCF_001263595.1 Phalaenopsis equestris
CGAGCCTATGTTTCATCGTGAAATCCCATATCACATAAATGAATAGAGAAAAAATAATTCAAGCAAGTGCAGACATGTAGCATGATACAAAATGCAAAACAAGCTAAATAAAATAATAAAAGGTCGGTGCCGCTGGCTTGGAAGCATATCCCAGAAAGAAAAATAGTAATCAAACTTTACATATACATCTCTGGTCCTAGTTCTATACATCAAT
>NW_018170465.1:0-214 GCF_001263595.1 Phalaenopsis equestris
CCATCGGAACTTGTGCTAAAGCTCACAATAAAGGGAGACACTCGGTTCTACGGAGGGGTATTTTGCCACGCATAGGAAGTTCTAACCTAAAGGCTGGCTCTAGGAAATGCAACGATCCATCACGCAGGCATGTCGTCACACCGACCCACGCTGACGCCGACGCCCTCACCCCATGTGGTCGATCGAACCCACACGCTTAGACTCCACTATTCCT
>NW_018170466.1:0-214 GCF_001263595.1 Phalaenopsis equestris
CTTCGCAGTGCCTCATCGTTGTGTCTGGTGCCCAGCACCACCCATAATCTCCTATTTTCTAGGCTCTCGAGTTTGCAATATTCTGGGGTTGTTTCGGTCGCCTAGGCTCTCGAGACTGGAACCTACTTTCCAGGCTCTCAATTTTGGAGTTATGGGGGCCTATTCAAGGTGCCTAGGTACCCAGTATGGCTCTTAGGTGTCGGGCTTAGCGCCT
>NW_018170467.1:0-214 GCF_001263595.1 Phalaenopsis equestris
AAAAATGATCTGACCCGAATTAGATCAATCTGAACCCAACTCTAATACTAAATGGGTTAGAAAACTCGATCCAAAACTAACTCAACGTATACACGATTGACCTGAAAAAGACTTGTTTAACCTACTAGCTTAAATTTTAATAATAAATTATATTTCTAATATTTAAAAAGAAATGATAGACGATTTAAAAAAACAAAATCTTCTGTTTATATAT
>NW_018170468.1:0-214 GCF_001263595.1 Phalaenopsis equestris
TTCACAAACAACGAGCTGTTTCGACAGATCTTAGACTGTATAAATATTTTATACACAATTTAAAAATATTTTTTGATAACTTTAAATCGAGCGTAATAAATGTGATTTTGTCAATTCAGAAATGCTGAGTCTCAACAACCGCACCAGCGCCCATCTTTTTCAAATCTTTCGAGTCAAGGGGTAGGTAAAGCTAATTTTCCCACCACGACTCAAG
>NW_018170469.1:0-214 GCF_001263595.1 Phalaenopsis equestris
TTATAAATGTCTAGTAAGAGCATCCATAAATAAAGAAAATACATATGTGCTTAAAGCCGAGCCCCATGATAATTAGGGTTGTAATGATCCACTTTCGAGCCGAGCTGGGGTGTGCTCAAAATTTGCTTGAAAAAAATTCAATCCAAAATTTTAGCTTATAGCTCGGTTAATTTACTTCAATCTGATCTTGATCCAAGCCAAAATTTGAATCAAT
>NW_018170470.1:0-214 GCF_001263595.1 Phalaenopsis equestris
TAATAATAATAATAAACCAAATTGATCCTAAAAAGGCCCTTATTATGTTGATTGTATTTGAATAATATTGACCCAACACTTCCATCCATAGGATAAATTTTAATTTTTTTTTATATTTTTTTGACCAAATCCACAAAGCCAAATCAATGCATTTATCATGTCATGTTTTCAACTATAAAACAACAAATTGTTTTGACCAATGCTTAAAATCTTG
>NW_018170471.1:0-214 GCF_001263595.1 Phalaenopsis equestris
GCTGCAGCTTCTCAGCTTTTTAGTTGCAGCTGCAGTTGCCTCAGGAAGCTGTTGCGAGGAAGCTGACTGTCTGTTTGTTGTAGTTGTGTGAAAACAGCTGTGGAACAACTGTTTCTGAAAAAAATGACCATACTGTCCCTATTTAGTATGTTTGTATATAATAGAAGATAAAAAAAAATTTATATTAAATAAATTATTTTCTGAACCAATAAAT
>NW_018170472.1:0-214 GCF_001263595.1 Phalaenopsis equestris
AAATCATATGGGGTTTGTTCCTATAGATTCATCTTGATAAGACGAACCTATCTAACAATTACATGTGCATGAAATACATGTTTGCTTCATAAAGTTCCAAGTCGAGGACAATATTCAGGATTTTTATCCATACCTTGGTTCAAGAAGTGCAACCTCAATTAGATTGCTTCCTGAGCTTTGCCTTGAGTCCACGAACGTCCTCCAAGTGTTGCTT
>NW_018170473.1:0-215 GCF_001263595.1 Phalaenopsis equestris
ATTTACATGCATACCACACAATTCTTGTGTATTTAAATATCTAACTCGTAAATTTTCATACTTACATTTATAACGGTCGTCACATAAAAAATATCACGATTGTGAACTTTTTAAAAGTGAAACATACATTATCATGCATAGCTTTACGATACCAAAGTGTTATAAGTGTAAATACCAATTTTTATGTGTTAGATATGTAAACACATAGGAATTGT
>NW_018170474.1:0-215 GCF_001263595.1 Phalaenopsis equestris
TTAGGGTTTTGGAGACCCTAGATGGGTTCAAAGGGCCAATGTTAGTAGACCTCCTCTAGGAGGATGAATTTAAAGATCATGGTGATCATTGAGTCATTAAAAGGGTGTCTGAGGATCCTGGGCTAATGTAGGTGGCTCGAGACATGTCTTATTTGTGGGTGTCAATTTGGGGGTTCTCATAAAAGTAAGGAGATCCACCTTAAAATTATCTATTT
>NW_018170475.1:0-215 GCF_001263595.1 Phalaenopsis equestris
AAAAGAAATTTAATGTTGTCCTGTATTTTTAATAAAAATTATAAGATTAATAAATTAATAAATTTAAAGAATTAAAATCAGTAATTGAAATGATATAATTATTAATATATATAAATATATGTATATATAATAATACTAATACTAACAATAAAAATAAATAAATAATAGTAATGAAAAAGACAGGTTAACTAAGCATAACCAAATAATATGATTAA
>NW_018170476.1:0-215 GCF_001263595.1 Phalaenopsis equestris
GTCCTTGGACCATCAAAAGTCATCAAGGAATGAGAACATGCTTCCCCATTTTCAGACAATCACCAAGGGCGCGCCGTATTGAGCGAAAATCACCGCTTGGGTCGGGTACAACCTCAATGGTCAGAATTCAATTTGTCAAATGTGTGCCTATAGGAAGATTTTAATCGACCCGAACACTAGTAAAAGTCACGTATCACTTAAATATGAATCCATAG
>NW_018170477.1:0-215 GCF_001263595.1 Phalaenopsis equestris
ACCTTGGCCGGTGTTTCACAGCGTGAGAAAAAACCAAGGAGGAAAATGACGCTCTGTCGTTGTGCAGGTAGGCCGTCTGTGACCGAGGACGAAGGCACTCGATGCAGACGACGAGAAGCAGCGACGACGTGCGACGAAGAAGCGACGATGTGAGACGAAGTAGCGACAGCATGCAACGATGCAGACGACGACGAAGCTGCTGCAACCCGAGGCGC
>NW_018170478.1:0-215 GCF_001263595.1 Phalaenopsis equestris
CGGTGCTCTTGTGACGATTGTACATATATAGAATGATATTGATATGATAATATTTATTGAATAACATTGTCAAATATTTATATTGATTTATTCAAAACTTTAACTGACATGAATATTACTTTCTTTTCCCTTGAATTACTATAGTTTAGAAACATGAGTATTCATTGACTTATTTCGTTCACTGTTTTTTTTAAACTAATTTTTCAGGTTAATTT
>NW_018170479.1:0-215 GCF_001263595.1 Phalaenopsis equestris
TATTGTTAAAATTTGTTGCTAAACACAGTGACCCGGAAGGGCTGTGATTTCACCAACTAGTGAGTGTCACACTCAACTTTGAAAAGAGTCATGGTGATCGTCCAAGGTGGAGTGCAAATAGATAGCGAGAAATTTTAATGGGCAAGAAATTGGAGATTTTATAGTGATAGACTAAAATCTCCAATTTGGTCCAGATGTTTGAAAACTAAAGCGAG
>NW_018170480.1:0-215 GCF_001263595.1 Phalaenopsis equestris
ATATTGAATTGTTTCCTACTCATTCCAAGAAGTGATCAGAAATTTTGATCCTTGGGACAATTCAGTGGGTCGAGTTGGGCAAAAATAGACAGCCTAATTAATAGTCAAATCTTTGATTTGAAAATGAGAGGCGGCACAGAGTTGAAGGATTAGAAATCCCATGGTAAGATCAATAGAAAAATCTGGGTAGGTGTAAGACTTGATTTAAACATCAA
>NW_018170481.1:0-215 GCF_001263595.1 Phalaenopsis equestris
AAAAAAAAAAATCTAAGGATATTGCATTTAGTAGAGTGGGACCCACCTCCGTTCGTAAGTTGGTTTGATCGAGGCCTCGGGAGTGCACTAACGCATTAAATCTCGACTCCTGTTTGAATTAACTGGCTGTTTGGTGACTGGTTTTAAGCAGCATTTATGAGGGATTTATGCGAAATCTTGTCTGATTCTACAGATTCTTAAATTCGGTTTTTTTT
>NW_018170482.1:0-215 GCF_001263595.1 Phalaenopsis equestris
CTAATTGCATTTTACATCATGAACTTATAAAGTGTTCAAAAAGAGTTTCCCATCTTCAAAATATATATTTGCTGTTTTTTTCTTACATTACAACCCAAACTCCAATGTCAAAAAACTTCTATGTATTTTTTTATCTAATTCATGAACTTTAATTTTTATTTACACGCCACATTATTTTTGCATGAAAATATTTATTTCACTTTTTAAAAATCAAA
>NW_018170483.1:0-215 GCF_001263595.1 Phalaenopsis equestris
CAGAGATGAAGTAATGTCATACCTTTGATTGAGAATTCATCATGGAATCAAAGAATTTAACTTTATTATTGTTATTAATTTTTCATTCTCCCTTTCAATCAGTCAAAAATGCAATTATTTCATCCAGTGATAAATCAATCCTCACGACTGCAGCATATTCCCATTGAAACAAATTTCTCAGTCCATAAAATGCATTGATCCTTTCTATTATCAAC
>NW_018170484.1:0-215 GCF_001263595.1 Phalaenopsis equestris
ACGTAATTATGAAGTAATTATGGCAATTGTTTAGGGACTAACTGAAGCGGTAGCTCGTAAGGTTTAGTTCATAATTTAAATTTTTTTTTTTGTAAAATAATATTGCTTTGTAGTCCATAACGATGGTCGAATTAATATCACGGGTCACAAATAGGGGTGTAAACGAGCCGAGCACGAACCAGCCCAGGCTTAGCTCATGTTCGACTCGTTTATAT
>NW_018170485.1:0-215 GCF_001263595.1 Phalaenopsis equestris
TCTCTTAGAACCCTACTTCAGATTAAGAGAGAGTTTCATACATATTAGATTATTAGGAGGGTACATGTATGTTACACTTAAGTTATACTCCTTGTAATTCTTCCTGTAAACTAAGTATAATTTATCTGTATCATCCGAATAACCTAATATGTACGCAACTCTGCGCACGTCTTATGTACGCAAACATTTCTCTTCAGGATATCTTCTAATTTATG
>NW_018170486.1:0-215 GCF_001263595.1 Phalaenopsis equestris
TGGAGAATAAGTTTTACTATATAATAGAAGATTGTAATTATTTCCCAAAAAACTTAAGTCCGGGTAGTTAGGGCCATTAATTGTAATAAAAGTCTATGAATATGATTTTGTGCATATTAAGGACCGAAAACTGAAAAAAAAAAATATTTAAGGTAAACAGACACAGACTGAAACCTTACATTGGTGGAAATAGACCTATATTTGATGAAGTCCTA
>NW_018170487.1:0-215 GCF_001263595.1 Phalaenopsis equestris
CTAACTCACTAAATTAAAACCATATAAAGGCAGAAAATACGACACCCAAAAATATTTTTTTAAGATTTTAAGTAATGAATCGACAGCCAAATTTGTAATTCATTGATTCAAGCAAAAAAGACACTTTAAAAGTCAAAAATAAAATATTGCATGCATATCATTATTTCAAACTTGTAAATAATTATTTCAATTTGTACAAAAGCATGCATATGGAT
>NW_018170488.1:0-215 GCF_001263595.1 Phalaenopsis equestris
TGGTCTTTTAAAATTATGCATAAAAAGGTGTATTTTATTTTTGAATAGTGGTAATAGTGTTATTTTTTATGTGATAATAAAAATTTGACTGTTATGGGTATAAATATGAAGTTTAGGTGCGAAACATACAAATATATAAGAATCATGTGTCATGTATGTAAATGTCTCTTAAATTAGTAATAATTAAAGCTCGATAAAAGAGAGAACGTACACAG
>NW_018170489.1:0-215 GCF_001263595.1 Phalaenopsis equestris
TTTGCAAGATCGTTGATTGGCAAGACAACATCAAAAACCACAATGAATCAATTTGGATCATGAATCTCATTAATTATGATATTAGACCAATTTCAATATTAAAGTTCTTTAATTGTGTTTTGATCGACTAATAATTCAAGAAAATAAGGCAATTTCACTTTTGTAGGATTTAATCAAATAATCAATAAACATAACCTAAGTTTATTCATACTTCT
>NW_018170490.1:0-215 GCF_001263595.1 Phalaenopsis equestris
GTAGCAGCCAGCTCGCAAGCTTGAACTAAAAATTCAATTTTTTATGAGAGCTCACTCAAGAAGTTATTGGTGGCCGAAGGAGGAGGAGGATGCAACGGCAACTCACCTGAAAATGCATCGCAATAACTAGCATTAGGTTAATCGAGCCTTTTCGTGAGCTAACAAGCCGAGCTGGGACGAGCTCAAGTTTGAGCTTCAGCTCGGGCTCATTGCTC
>NW_018170491.1:0-215 GCF_001263595.1 Phalaenopsis equestris
TGTGCACACACCATCTATAGATCAAGAGGAGTTGATTCTTCATCAAAGCCCTCTCTGAAACAGCCTCTAAGATTGCTCTGGACCAACACCTGAAATCAACCTTAATCGAAATCATATCTAGACATTTCACCAAGGCTTGAAACTTCATCCAAAGGTTTGTTTAGTCCAATCAAAGCTACCACAACCACCTAATTGAGGGCTCCCCTCTCAGACAA
>NW_018170492.1:0-215 GCF_001263595.1 Phalaenopsis equestris
GATGAATTTTGAAGGGGTTCTTGAAGTGACTCTTGTTGATTTTATTAGCTTTATTTAAAGAAGGCATTTGCTGGTCAAAAGAAAGCTTTGGAGGAGGGGCTTGGAGAAGAGCTTTTGGAGAGAAAGTGTGAGTGTGGCTTGAGTGTGTCTGTGAGAGAGTGTGTTGGTGAGAGTCTTTTTAGTATGTGTTTTAATGTGTTTACTGGAGTAAGAAG
>NW_018170493.1:0-215 GCF_001263595.1 Phalaenopsis equestris
ATTTTTTATGTGATATAAAAGATTTTGGCAGTATTAATGTAAAAAATAGATTAGGTGTTAGGCATGAAAATACTTACCAATCGGGTGATGTGTATGCAAATGTCTTTTCAGGATTTACTAAATCAAACGAGCACAAATATTACTTGTAGCCAAACTTCTCCCAAGGGATAATAAAAACCCCAAACTTAAAGCAAAATGGATTAACTCTGCAAAGA
>NW_018170494.1:0-215 GCF_001263595.1 Phalaenopsis equestris
ATTCTTTATTTTATTTTTAATCAAAATATTATTTTTCTTATTTTCAATCTGAAATGTAAGAAAAATAACATTTTAACAGCTAATCATATACCTTTATATTTTTTAACATGTTTCTCTATCCTGCTACGACAGGCGTCACAGTGCAGTTCGGTCTCCATGACGACCACGACCTTCTCAATCAAATCCTCAATAAGTCAGTAATAAATCAACAAGTT
>NW_018170495.1:0-215 GCF_001263595.1 Phalaenopsis equestris
TATATATATATATATTCTTGTCTATCTTATTATTTTCCATTTCCTTCCATATCTTCTATAATCATTTATATATATATTAGTCTTAAGAGAAGAAGTATTAGAAATTAGATAATTTTTCAATTCTAATCTATTATATTTTTATTTGATCTAATCTTAATACACTATAGGAAAAAAAAAGCTAAAACTGGCGGCCTAACTATACGTTGAAAAAAAAA
>NW_018170496.1:0-215 GCF_001263595.1 Phalaenopsis equestris
TCAAGCAACATGGTATTGAAACTACAGAGAAAGTGTAAAATCTTCAAACAATTCTTATGATAGATTTTTAAATTGGAAGATGCTTTGCAGGACTTTGACACCTCTTGTTTTCTCGTTGAAACAATCTCTTTGGAATTATCTTTAGAGTTGAAAACCATATAATTAATTATAATCTATAACAGATTAATAGCAAATGATTTGAGTTTCATTATTTT
>NW_018170497.1:0-215 GCF_001263595.1 Phalaenopsis equestris
TTTCTTTTCATCCTTCCAGAAGATTTTTATAAGTACCCACATCTCAATCAAGCAATAAGTTATAACCTAATTCTACCTATTTTTATAGGATCCTCGGATTTCATTAAGGGGGAAACTTGAGGAGATAGCTAGAAAATCAATGTTGAATTACTCTGATGCTTAACCTTAAGCATCTTCTCAATTGGGTTTTTTGTTTGGCTGTTTTACTTTCAATC
>NW_018170498.1:0-215 GCF_001263595.1 Phalaenopsis equestris
GGTTTCCTTGCCTGGTGCTTGTCTGACTGCCTCCCTCGAAAAAATTTGAAATTCCAAGAACATCGGATTCACCTTGGTTGTTGTCGCATATGCGCTGTTCAAGCACCTTTTATCTAGGATGCTCCCCGGAGCAAAGGCAAAGAGCATCGAAGGCAAACTCTTCCTGCTTAAAGTGTATTAGCGACTATTTACCTTCAACTCGATCGAAGTCGGAC
>NW_018170499.1:0-215 GCF_001263595.1 Phalaenopsis equestris
CGTGGTAGAAAGTAAATGTTCAACAAACGACACTCCTCTTTAGGCGGTGTCATTGAGAGGTCATTCGGGGTATGTAAGAAGAAGTGAATGATATTACGTGACATGTCAACTTACCATTTCCGAAGCATGTACAAATAGTTGTGGCAACTATGGCGCTGCACAACTACATCCGACGTCACCACTCTTGCTCTGATGTGGACTTTGCATCTGTAGAA
>NW_018170500.1:0-215 GCF_001263595.1 Phalaenopsis equestris
GTAAATATGATTTATTCTAAAAAAATTAAAATTGAAAAATATAATAAAATATTTTTTTATTTTTAACTATTAAAAATGTGAAGGTAAGTCTCTGAAAATGAGTAGCAGAGGACAGTCCAATCCCTCCCATTTCTTAACAAATGAGTGACGTGGGGAAGGGAAGACTTGAACGCCCTTCTCTTCCCTTCTGCATGCTCTTCTCTCTCTCTCTCTAT
>NW_018170501.1:0-215 GCF_001263595.1 Phalaenopsis equestris
TTGGGATGACTAGGACCAACATGTGAAGGCTCAAAGGTGGGTTCATATAGGATTGCAAACTTTAGGGGAACCTTTTATGACTTGGACACTCACCTCACACCACATACACATTCAGAATCTATACACTATTTCAATTCACATCACCTCATACCTTTCTCCCATGCATCATTATCTTCATCTTACATACACATTCATACACACCACCACATTCTTAC
>NW_018170502.1:0-215 GCF_001263595.1 Phalaenopsis equestris
ATATATATATATATATATATATATATATATGATTCTATAAATGACAATCAAAATATTATAAATATAAATTTTTCATGTTGCAGTCATAAAGGAGTTTCTCAAATAATGTCAATGAACATCCTAAAAAATTCTTATATTTCTATTACTCAAATGTTTCATCAAATCAACAACATTTTAAAAATTCTAATAAATAACTAAACTAAATATTGTTTATT
>NW_018170503.1:0-215 GCF_001263595.1 Phalaenopsis equestris
TTCTCTCCCTTCAAGTGAAGGTAGATTGTCTATTTATAGCCACTTGGAGAGAGGTAATTTGATATTTTTGTGCTAAACTTCCTTAACCACCTGATTGAATGGTCATGCCCCCATTGATCCTAAGTGGGGTTTCAAGGATTTAGATTCTTTAATGCCCTCAAAATTGAGAGAACTTGGGTACTTTAGATTGTTTTCATCAAGATGCTAGATTTGAC
>NW_018170504.1:0-215 GCF_001263595.1 Phalaenopsis equestris
TAGGCGGTGGCAGCAATGACGGGGGGCTGGGCAGCGGCCAAACAGCAGAGGAAGTGCTATTCTGAACTGCGACAACAATGAAAGAGGGCGGCGACAGAGAAGGGGGATGTAGTAGACTGCAGGACAACAAAAAGATGGCTGTCCAGGACGTCAGCAATGAGGAAAAGTGGGTAACTGTAGGAAAAAGTGCGGTATTTGGCTATTTGGGTGGCTGT
>NW_018170505.1:0-215 GCF_001263595.1 Phalaenopsis equestris
ATAGGTGATGAATTTTGGGATGATTGATCCATCAACACATTCATATTGTTCTTATCTCTTAAAACAATACAAATAAACTTCTAGATCCACCGACTTCCAAGCAAGAAGAACTTTTTCCCAAATCTCATAAGATACTTGCAATTGACTGCAAAATAGAAAAATAATGGATGGATGCCCTAATCTAGTTGCAGATCCATTAACAATCAAACCCAAAA
>NW_018170506.1:0-215 GCF_001263595.1 Phalaenopsis equestris
AGATGGAGAGGGAGAGATAGAGAGAGAGAGCCAAAAAGAAAGAGTGAGAGAGAGACACCAAGTACTAAAAGAGATGGAGGCATACTCTACCTATCTCCCTCCTTCCCTCCAACTATCCCTTATCTCCTCTTCTTTCTCTCCCTCATTTTTTATTCCTCTCTTCCTCTCTCACTCACGCAATCTCTTTGTCTCTATATCTCTCTTTCTTACACTTT
>NW_018170507.1:0-215 GCF_001263595.1 Phalaenopsis equestris
CCTGCAAACTTAAACTTATCTGTTGTTGAGATTTAAGTAGCTCAAATATTGTTTCAAGTTCATTACCTCCCATTGCATGTGTTGCATCTAGGGTTACCTCGCTCGAAACAATTGTACTGACACTATGAGATTTGGGTGATGGCGGTCCAACTGGAGTTTCATGACGACTAATACGAGGAAGAGTCATAGCAGGGCTTGACGGTCCATGATCAGGA
>NW_018170508.1:0-215 GCF_001263595.1 Phalaenopsis equestris
GATGAGAGAGTCTCTGGTTACAGCTTGCTTGACCCGAAGATTTGCTTAGCCCAGTTGGCCAGCACGCCATCGGATGAAGTTTTCACATTAAAAGAATAGTCTGGAATAACTTTCACAGATGAAAACTTATTGCTCAGTACCACCGACCACAACCAACCGCTCTACATCTCCGTTAATATGAGCGGATTTGTATTGTCCAGAGTTTTGGTAGATCC
>NW_018170509.1:0-215 GCF_001263595.1 Phalaenopsis equestris
TCATTTAGCTGGTCGAAAGATCTTTGGTTGACTTCTTTGAGGAGTCCCTGATGAAGAGCCATTGCCCTTAGGAAGGGTTACCAGTCGAATACAATCATAAAGCAGAGGATGTATCATTGTAATCTCATTGGCAACCTTCCTTCGGTTGAGAGATCTCTTTTTAAGGCCAGGGGGGGAGTTTTGCTAAGCGACCATTGATTTTGTGAGTGTCCTTG
>NW_018170510.1:0-215 GCF_001263595.1 Phalaenopsis equestris
CATTTTCTTATCTAGTGGGGGTCGCATCACCCTTCTTAGAAATGTTCTTTTGAGTATTCCTTTATACACTATGCAAATTCTAAATATTAAGATGAGTACTCAGCTTGTGTTGAAGAGATTATTCAATTATTTTCTTTGATCGGGTGCTCACACTACTAAACATTGGGCCACGTTTTCTAAGTTTCTAAGCCTCTCTTCATGGGCTCTTGGTTTTA
>NW_018170511.1:0-215 GCF_001263595.1 Phalaenopsis equestris
AAGAGCAGAGATTAGCGGTGGAGTGCCACGAAGCCGCGTCGTGATGGTAGTAGACCCAACATGCTATTAGGTGCAATACGTGAATTACTTCGTTCATGAGGATCTTGATTCCCCTAAGTTTAAAGGAAGGAAACTCTATCATGTGACAATAACTAGAATTTTAAGATGAGGGACTTATACTTACCAAAGTGGCAAGAATGCCTCTGGAAAGGAGA
>NW_018170512.1:0-215 GCF_001263595.1 Phalaenopsis equestris
TTGGATTTTTATTAAAGAAGACTTAGATCATCAAGCTAGAGGCTAGCCACCCAACAGATTTTACAGTCATTATCCATCCAAGTCGTCACCGCCGTCGCCCATCGCCGCTGCCACCCATCGCCACCACTGTCATCCACTTTCTTTTATTAGTTTGTATTTTGAGTGAAGGAAGATAATTCTAAGGAGCTTCAAGATATTTGGTGGAGAGGATTTGA
>NW_018170513.1:0-215 GCF_001263595.1 Phalaenopsis equestris
AGCCCATATATATTCAATCAGCATTCAATGAAAAAATGTTACGTAAATAGGACATGCAAACTATGATATGAATCGCACAAGACCGTATAATCCAAACCGTCTGGATGTAATATTTTCTCTATTACTAACCCAAAATTTCTTCTTTAATTTCATTTATATCCGCAATTTTTTCTCTGTTCAAATTCTTATATTCTTTACAAATACCAATTTCACAC
>NW_018170514.1:0-215 GCF_001263595.1 Phalaenopsis equestris
TACTTATCCCAGTCAGCAACCACGCAATCCTCGTACGCATGATGTGAATCATCATGCCTTAAGAATCTCTTAATCCCTTTAAGTGATGTGAGAGGTGGTAGATGAGCTTTATAGCATGAATATTATTTGTATCCATCTCCTTCTCTTTCCTATAAATTCTATGTTCTAAAACAATACTTCGTCACCATAAATTAACATTTCTCTCAATTTAATAC
>NW_018170515.1:0-215 GCF_001263595.1 Phalaenopsis equestris
ATTGGCCACAAAATTTAATATATACATCAAAGTTCTTATGGGTGTAATTGCAATTTTGATTGAGCATTTATATTATACTTATTCATAAAAAATTCATTACAAATCTTGTTGTCAATGAGAAATGGTAAAAAAAAATATTAAATATATGATCAAAATTATGATATATGTAAATATAGTGCAGCCAAAACGGCTCGTTGTTCGCGAACAACTCGTGT
>NW_018170516.1:0-215 GCF_001263595.1 Phalaenopsis equestris
ACCTTACCTACATTAGGTTTAATTAACCTTACACCATAATTAGGTCTAACCCTAATTAGATCTAATTAATCTATTTAAACCTTACCTACATTAGGATTAATTAACATTAAATCATAATTAAGTCTAACCAAAGTTTGACTTAATTATTCTAATTAAAATTTATCTATATAAGATTTAATTAAACTTAAAAATCATAACTAGGTCTAACCCTAATT
>NW_018170517.1:0-215 GCF_001263595.1 Phalaenopsis equestris
TATTTCCTCATCAAGAGAGAGAATGGATATCACACAAACTCTCAGAAATGTCAAATGTCTGTCTGCCAGTTTTTAGAAGGAATGTTATAAAAATTATATCTTATCTCAATTAGGTAAAGGAAATAACATATTTCCTAGTCAGAAGAGAGAATGAATATCATACCATCTCATAAATGTCAAATGTTTGTTTGTCAGTTTTGAGAAGGAATGTTATA
>NW_018170518.1:0-215 GCF_001263595.1 Phalaenopsis equestris
CTTTCCATGAAAAGAGTAAAATTATAAATTTCTAATAAAATTACAAATTTCTAAAGTATCAAGTGCCGACATAATTTTTAGGGAAGAGGGGTCATGTGGAAGTTGTCGGTTGCCGGAATCAAAATTTGATTGCCCACTTCGGAGGGACATTAAATTTATATATATATATATATATATTTGAAGGAAAAGAGCAACTAAGGCTCCTTACATGTTAA
>NW_018170519.1:0-215 GCF_001263595.1 Phalaenopsis equestris
AGAACCATTTCAAAGTTCGAAATCCACAAATTTTTATTTGGAGCAAAACAATGTTTTACTAGCAGAAAACTCTAACATAAATTTGACAAATTTGTGAAATTTAATTTGTCATATATAATTTGTCAAAGGTATGTTAGAGTTTTCTACTGCTAAACTGGGTTGGATAACTGGTGTCCTGAGGACATCTTACAACTAATAGCTGATAATCTCAGCCC
>NW_018170520.1:0-215 GCF_001263595.1 Phalaenopsis equestris
TCTCCACAATCTCAAATGGACCAACAAATCTAGGGTTGAATTTTCATGTCTTCTCAAAACATTGTACACCCTCCAATGGATTGACCTTAAAAAAAACAAATTCTACAACTTCAAACTAAACAGATTTGTGTTTGATATCATAATATTTTCTCTATCTATCCTGCACTGTCTTCAATCTACCTTTGATCAGTCTAATCTTCTCAGTAGCATCATCA
>NW_018170521.1:0-215 GCF_001263595.1 Phalaenopsis equestris
AATAAATGCAAATGTTTTTGTTAGTTTGGCAGTAAAAATTGCAATTTTTTTAATTTCACAGACGTTTGAATAAGTTGTGTTTGTTTAGATACAAGCTTCCTGGAATTCTGCCTGAAACAAACAACTACAGAGGCAGCATCACTTCTAAGAGAGAACCTTGTTTCGTTGGACCACAATCACGAGTTCATCGATAAATTCATCAATTACAAGGAATT
>NW_018170522.1:0-215 GCF_001263595.1 Phalaenopsis equestris
TTTGTAAAAGCTATATAAAGAGTGCTTCGGTATGATCTGGAGAGAATTGGACAAGCTTCGAAGGCACTCTTTAGTTTGAATTATGGCTTGAGGTTCTCTTCTTCTTCCTTTGGGGAGGGAATATCTAGGGTGATTTTTCCTTTATGTTTTGAGAGTTTTTGTAAGAGATAAAGGTTGGGTGTTGTGTGTGTGAGAGATTATGGAGATTTTATCAT
>NW_018170523.1:0-215 GCF_001263595.1 Phalaenopsis equestris
CACACACCACCACACCTCCCTAAACCCTCCACATCCACATCACACACACCACAATAGCACATCCACATCACACACACCACCAAACACACCCACACCTTCCTAAAACCTCCACACACCTCGACACGGCCAACCAACCAACATACCACATCTGCACACCAGGCCACAATAGCACATCCACACAATACACCATTACACACTCCACCCACCTCCCCACC
>NW_018170524.1:0-215 GCF_001263595.1 Phalaenopsis equestris
AAAAAACTTATCGAGCTGGATTAGAAGATTAGTCTATTAATGAAATGGTTACTTTCTTTCCAAAGCCCCGCATGAGCAAGCCAAGCTACTCACTAAGACTGCCCAAGCTACTCTCCTTCTCAAGCCAACCCCAGGTCGGGACGAGACTTTCTTTGAGCTACTGGGGAGCTACTTTCTACCCTAGATCTTCTCATTGCGTTCAAAGGAATGCTTAA
>NW_018170525.1:0-215 GCF_001263595.1 Phalaenopsis equestris
AAAAATAAATTTTATGAAAATAGTTTTATCTTTTTCTAAAAATCTTTAAAATGTCAAATCCCATAAAAATAACGCAAGTATATGTAACACTCAGGTAATAAAGAGCTCTAATACAGTCTTAGATATCGATCCCAAAGATAAGTTGAAAATGCCTATTAGTAAATTTTTAAGATTATAATATAAACTAAAATTTTAAACTACAAAAGTGAAGTGCT
>NW_018170526.1:0-215 GCF_001263595.1 Phalaenopsis equestris
CGAACACGAGCAGAGCCTCGTTTACACCCCTAATTACATATATATCTCTCAATTCCTATCTATTTACATCTACAACAATGAAACTCCGTTATTTTCCATTGAAACCATCTAAACCTTTCACATTACATTTAAAATACTGTTATTTTAACTTAAAAAAAAAAGGTGAACTACATCTTTTGCTGCAAGGACAAGGTGGCATAAATGTAAAAATCAAG
>NW_018170527.1:0-215 GCF_001263595.1 Phalaenopsis equestris
GGACGGTAAGAGGGCACCATCGACTTTCACCTTGAGCCACCAGGAGAGGGGATGCCAGAAAAGAGTGGAAGAAACCAATCCGGAGCATTGGCTAGCATCCCACTGCTCGTGGAATGGATAAAGTGGCGTCATGGTAAGTGCTTTCAGAATGGTAGTAGCAATAACAATGGGTGTGTCATAGGGTCGATTGTGGGTTTTGGTGTTGTGAGCACGCC
>NW_018170528.1:0-215 GCF_001263595.1 Phalaenopsis equestris
TCATGATTTTTTTATTGTGGGACCTACCAGTCAAATCACTTGTTGGAGTCTAATGACTAAACCATCCGGTTAGAGGGCTCTGGCCGTAATCGCATCTTTTGAGTAGTATACTGATCAAACCATCAGACAAATGACTTAGATCACATCCTGACACAATGAATTTGAGTTTAAATTGACTCGTATACTTAACATAATGTTATTTTTTTGTGAGCTTG
>NW_018170529.1:0-215 GCF_001263595.1 Phalaenopsis equestris
GTCTTTGGCATAAATCCTCTGGTTGTGTCCGTCTTTGACATAAATCCCTTATTGGTGACTGTTTCCTAACCTGAATCTCTTGTTGGTCTCCGTCTCTTAAATTTTTGGCATAAATACAATGTTGGTTGCTCCGTAATTTTCTTCTCAAACTGATCTCATTTAATTAAATTCACATCACTCATAAACAAAATCAAAGTGAAACAATCAAATTAAAT
>NW_018170530.1:0-215 GCF_001263595.1 Phalaenopsis equestris
CTAATAACAACTACTATATATTAATTGTCTTTAGAGGGGGGTTGGATAATCTGTGAGTTCAGGTTTCGCTCCCTCTCGAGCGTTCTCACTTCTAAGGGGTGTATTTGACGGCGAGAGGTGCTTCGTCCTAGGTGGTAATCTTCTCTAAATTTCCGAGGGGATTGCTCTAGTTGTAAATCAATCCTGAAGAGATTGTTAATTATCTTAGATTTACT
>NW_018170531.1:0-215 GCF_001263595.1 Phalaenopsis equestris
CAGAGAGTTGAATCATTTGTTGAATCTAGGGGGTGGAAGAAGTGATAGACCATCTACATTAGTTAAAGAGGCATCTACTTCTCTCCCTACATCACTAGAAAACATTATGGACCTCATGACTCAACAATTGGATATAGTAAATTATCAGAACCAGTTTAGAGAGATTCGAGCAAGAAATACTTATAATGATGAGTATCAACAGAGGAAAATTCAGC
>NW_018170532.1:0-215 GCF_001263595.1 Phalaenopsis equestris
CTCTTGAGAAAATGGCTCAGCATAAGTCATCCACGGTGTTCCCTTTAATTAGAGGTTGGGTGTCACGCACAGATGAGGCGGCTCTAGTCTCGATAAATTGAATATCCATGAAATCTTCTTCAAGGTAATCATTGAAATCAAAATCCTAATCATCTCCGTTAATGACTACACCATGTTCTCTGGCTAACTAAAAAATCTCAGCTCTGAGCTTTTCA
>NW_018170533.1:0-215 GCF_001263595.1 Phalaenopsis equestris
TACTTCCGTTTCGCTGCTGCCATTTCAGAATCTAAGCACTCCAGCCCCCTCTTCCACTGCTGCAAACCACCTTCCTGCTCCTGTCCAGCCACTGCAACCCCTCTAACTTGTTGTCCTACCCTTTCAGGCCCTTTCTAGCCCGCCAACACCCCTATTGTAGCTACCTTGCTGTTCTGACCTTTCCCATCATTGCTAGTGCTTTCCCGCTCGCTATC
>NW_018170534.1:0-215 GCF_001263595.1 Phalaenopsis equestris
AAGAAAATATTATTCCCGAGTTTGATGGTTTTCAATTTAGCTTTTGTGCCCTAGGGAATATCTTTGCACTAAAAAATTTATTCCACTATTCGCAGCCCTCAATGAATTCGTCCAGATTCAGACACTCGTCAAAATCTGACAAGTGGAACTTCACCCCAAAATCATTGACCCTCCTCAGCTAGTCACTGCCAAATAGCCAGGTTACTGGTTATTTA
>NW_018170535.1:0-215 GCF_001263595.1 Phalaenopsis equestris
ATGAAATTTTATTGTAGATTGATTACATGAGCTTTGAGATTGCAAGAGACAGAATATTTGGGACGACATATGTTTAAAAAAAAAAAATCCTATGTTATAAAATACATGTGGGACAATTGGGTTGAGCTAATAGCTAATAGCTCTAACTCATATATTATTATTGAAGACATCTTTAGCCAAGATAAATTTTTAGGTATATATTTTGAAATGATAAA
>NW_018170536.1:0-215 GCF_001263595.1 Phalaenopsis equestris
TCCTCGTGCAACGCTAAGACAATAATCAATTACTCTACCGCCGCGAATTTTCAAGCACGCATCAAATATATATCTAGTTACGGTCCGAAATTTTTTGTTAAAAAAAAATTTATAATAACTACCGCAAATTTTTTAATATTAAATTATTTTTCAGTATGTCTTTCATTCACATGGCACACTAGTTTAAGGTATTTATATATCTGAAGCCTGAACTT
>NW_018170537.1:0-215 GCF_001263595.1 Phalaenopsis equestris
GGAGTTTGAAGAATTTTTTATCAATATGTCCGAACATTTTACAATGGTGGCAGTAATAAGTTCTTTGTTCAACAATAATTTTCTGTCAATATCCATTATGTTCAGTGCCAAGCCAGATTTCCTCTACAACAGGAAGAGTAATGTCCCTTTCCACCAGGACCATGGCCACTGAAGTTCTGGATAGATTAAATGTAGGTACATCAAGCTTAAGAGGT
>NW_018170538.1:0-215 GCF_001263595.1 Phalaenopsis equestris
AGTGTGCAGTAGAAAGTAAATCTAAACTAAACATGATAGAATAAAATTGAACTAATAAAAAAGTCTAACTAACATAACAAGTAAAAACATAAGAATATATATTTAAATATTCCTCGAGTTCTCTGTATTGCTATAACACATAGAAAAACACACTTGATATATGAGGTCAATTTTTCCCTTACCTCATCACACCTCCATTCCTTACTTCCAATTCT
>NW_018170539.1:0-215 GCF_001263595.1 Phalaenopsis equestris
ATTTCATTGAACTTGTACTTGGAGCTTACACTAGATGAAACTAATACATCTAGGAGGTTTGTTGGACTTCAATGAATCTTCCACAAGAATCTAATTGAGGCTTTCCCTCTCACATAAAGGTATAGGCCTTTAACCCTAATCTTGAGTTCAGTTTTCACTTAATGTGAAGTGAAGTTTACATTCATAGCATTGTAACCATATGGATGTGTTTGTCT
>NW_018170540.1:0-215 GCF_001263595.1 Phalaenopsis equestris
TCTAATGCTTATTCATACAGCACCGACACACTTAACTGGAAAAGTAAGTTATCCCGGCAAGAGCACCCAGGTTTCCAACACCAATTTATTCAGAATATACTAACTATAAATACTTCTTCCAGCTTCTCCGACCGTAATCATGGATACAGTTCCTTGACCTTATTCTGCGCCGCGCCAGATGCAGCCGCCGTGCCGTTGCTATGCGGGATGACGAC
>NW_018170541.1:0-215 GCF_001263595.1 Phalaenopsis equestris
GTCAGTCAACGTTGTAATCTGAAAAATATAGTTACATTTCTCGTCTGTGGGATAAGAAATTTCTGTAATCATCAATC
The DNA here is from genome assembly GCF_001263595.1 of Phalaenopsis equestris. Lineage (NCBI taxonomy): Eukaryota > Viridiplantae > Streptophyta > Magnoliopsida > Asparagales > Orchidaceae > Phalaenopsis > Phalaenopsis equestris. The sequence goes on from NW_018170541.1 coordinate 78, forward strand.
AGTAGTGGATTTTCACAACTGGGCCTGACCCCGTGGTTTTTTCCCTTTACGGGATTTCTATGTAAAAACTTTTAGAGTAGTCACGGTTTTTTTTTTCTTTTTTATCTGAGTGTGTACAGAATTCTCGTACAACACTAA
>NW_018170542.1:0-215 GCF_001263595.1 Phalaenopsis equestris
TTAAGCCTTAAAAGAGATGTGTTATGAAAACTAATAAGCCCGAGTAGTTCAATTGGTTAGAACATTAATTTCATGCATTAATAATGAGAATTCAAATTTCTCTCCTGGTTAGAACATTAATTTTGCAAAGGAATTAGCTCAATTGGTGGGGGGAGCCGTTTTACACACAAAAGGTTAAATGTTCGAATCACCTATTGCTTATATAGCGCTTATAT
>NW_018170543.1:0-215 GCF_001263595.1 Phalaenopsis equestris
TACCCCTAAAAGAGAGAATATGAATGAACTCTACCAATACCTTATAGATGAGAAAGCTAATTCGGAGACCAGAGATGATGGAAATGTAAATTTTCCATCATCATTTTTAATCCAGTTTCAAAAGCCTGGTACTTCTTTATTGCATCGAAATTATTGCCTACCATGAAAATTAATATGGTTACTAAGGAGAGTGTCATTCTAAATTACTGTATTTA
>NW_018170544.1:0-215 GCF_001263595.1 Phalaenopsis equestris
TATAAGTATATTTTTAAAACATAGGAAAATTACAAACATACCGCTTAATTCCTATGTTTTACACATCTATCATCTAAACTTCAGTTTTTGCATATTTATATCATCTTATTTATTAAAAAACTTATAGATATTCACATAAATAAAATTTGATGGTATTTATGTAAATAATCATATTTTTTCCACGCCGGTCTAGAGAGAGAGAGAGAGAGAGAGAG
>NW_018170545.1:0-215 GCF_001263595.1 Phalaenopsis equestris
TAGGTGGAGCCAACATGGGGGTGCTCAAGAAGAGTGCCCATAGGACTGTCTGGCCATAGGGTTAGCCCTGGGTGGTGTTGTCATGTTCAGCCTTGCACACAAACTCTTGATACCCCTCACCTTCACTCATGACCTCACCCGTAACCTACTCATGCTTAGCATGATTCCTTACTCTTTTGGAGACTCATGTGGATGGTCCCTTAAAACCTTAACCC
>NW_018170546.1:0-215 GCF_001263595.1 Phalaenopsis equestris
GACTCGTTTGTACCCCAATACTCAAACAGTTTAGCGACGCCTAGGAATGTTAATTATCCGAAAATTGATGCATCACAATAAAGTATTCTATTAATTATTACTATTATATCACTCTAAATAAAAAAGCAATTATCAATCATAACAACAAATGTGTTACTTTTTTTTTCCTTGCAGGGATCGACTTTAAGCCCATAATTTTTTGCTTTAGTTATGAA
>NW_018170547.1:0-215 GCF_001263595.1 Phalaenopsis equestris
GCATGATGCACCAAATTGACACTAGATGCACCATTTTACAGAGAGTTGGCACATGATGCGTCTGATGCGTTAGGGACGACTTTTTGCGGATTAAGGCAGTTCGAGAAAAATTTTGAGAGAATTTTCAAAGGGACACTTATTCTAAACACTCCTTGAAGTAATTAAATGCATCTAGACACGTTAGAAGGTTCTTTTATGAAGGGATATGTCTCTTG
>NW_018170548.1:0-215 GCF_001263595.1 Phalaenopsis equestris
TATGTTGGAAATTTTGTTGCTTATATGAGGGGATTGTTGGAATCTTTATTCTTATATGAGACTATTTATTAGATTGCTTACCTGCTTTGGCATACCTGTTTATTTTGGCATTGCCTGGAGTAGCTTGGATGGCCATCCCCTGTTGATTCACATTGCTTAGGCATACTTGTTCATGAGTATGCTTTACATTGCTTTGGTTAAATGTATGGAATATG
>NW_018170549.1:0-215 GCF_001263595.1 Phalaenopsis equestris
AAGCAAAGCTTGGCATCTTCTAACTGAAAGCTTTCGCTCTCATGTGTCGAAGTTCGTTAATTTGCTAGCTTGTTCTGGACGGGGATGGAGATTTGAATACATTGGCTGATTTTTAATGTTCTGCAGGAAAGTGATTAGGATTTTTTTTTGAAAATTTGTTTATTTTGTTTTAGTTGAAATGTTACATTTTAATTAGTTGAATGCATAATTTTAAT
>NW_018170550.1:0-215 GCF_001263595.1 Phalaenopsis equestris
GCGCCGTATACTCAGATCAGTTGGTATGTCATCTGTTTATCAGTTGTAAGTCTCTTCTAGTCTGTGACTCGATTCTCCTAAGTATAGAGTATGATATTTGAATTTTTAAGGGCATAAAAGTTGATGGCAACTCGAATAAGAGCCTAAGGCTATTCTTTTAGAAAAAAAAGAAAAATGTACGATGCCACTAATGAAAAGTTTTGCATACAACATGC
>NW_018170551.1:0-215 GCF_001263595.1 Phalaenopsis equestris
TATGGCAAGAGGATATCAATATCAAATTTGAATGTATATGTATATGTGTCTACATATATATATATATTGTTCCTTTCCAACTTTAATTGAAAAAGGAAAATTTCCTTTCTTTTTTAAAACTCACAGTCGAGAAAAAGAATCGGTTTTTTTTTTTCAAATAATACGACTCAAAGGGTGAATCATACAGACGGTTATACTAAGCTTTTGACATTGAT
>NW_018170552.1:0-215 GCF_001263595.1 Phalaenopsis equestris
TTATCATTCCCAATCCATATCCTTTTCATTTCAGGGAGTTATATCCCTTTCAATGAGGACTATTGCACTTGAAGGCCTGGCCTTATTGTAAGTATGAGCATCAACCTTCAATGGGGTTCCAATAGCACACCCAATATTGAACAGGGCATTTAGCTTAAATAGATGCAATGGCAATCCTAGAAATTTGAACCATATGGGAACCACAGGTGGTTCCT
>NW_018170553.1:0-215 GCF_001263595.1 Phalaenopsis equestris
TTTTTATTGATTTGATCACATGACACATATAAATACATGAATTTATTAGTTAAAAAATATACATTTTGATACGACGTCAAAAAAATGTTATATGATCTGACATAAATCTCGAGACATGACATAGATCTCGAGTCAATCTTTTTAATTTGAAAAATTTAAACTTCAATTAAAAATCATATAGAGCTCCAATTTTGACAAACTTTGAGTCAAACTGA
>NW_018170554.1:0-215 GCF_001263595.1 Phalaenopsis equestris
ACATTATTTTTATTTGGGGCTTGTAATTCTTCTACGATCCATTTTCTATGAAAAAAAATGTACATTTTGAAACTGTTAGTCGATGAACTTTGATATTAAAAGGAACTTCAGATTAAATTTCCATTGAAATAAAAACAAGAAAATGAATCAAAAAAGCATATATACTCGTATTGGCTATCCATCACATTCTTAATATCTTCGGTGAAATGCTCTGC
>NW_018170555.1:0-215 GCF_001263595.1 Phalaenopsis equestris
TGTGATTGCTAAGTGAAGGTTCAATAAGCAAGACATCTCTGCCTGCCTAGCTGCCTCGCGTAACATATCCGTCTGTCAGCTAAAGAAACTTTCGTTTCTTTTAACTTTCAGCTCAGATACGCTGGAGAGCGACGAGCTCTCCATGAGCGGGAATGATCCCGTCTCATCCTCTTCAATAGGAGCTTTCTCGCGTGCGCCCTCCAATTGAAAAAAAA
>NW_018170556.1:0-215 GCF_001263595.1 Phalaenopsis equestris
TGCTTTAGCACGAACTGGACCCATGATGCATGCCAACCCTTAAGTTTGTTCTGTTGTTCAAGAATTTCAAAGTTTTACGATCTGTGAACAAGGTGAACTCGCTCGTCAGTTGATAGTGACTCCACTGTTTAAGAGCTCTCACAGTGACATAAAACTCTTTATCGCACGTCAAATATTTCTTCCTTGACTCATTCAGTTCTCATTGAAGAATGTTA
>NW_018170557.1:0-215 GCF_001263595.1 Phalaenopsis equestris
AATGAAGTCCGCTGAGGCCCCCGTGCCTGTTCAACTAGTAGCACTGTCATCTGTTAGGTCAGTTACCACGTCCACTGCTGAATTCACAACTGTTGTGACTGCTGGCGTTCCTGATAAGGGAAAGGGAGTAATACAAGAGCTTGAGCCTGAATTTTTTGCTGCTCCGTCTGTGTTTGAGGTCGGATCTAGTTCACAATCCATACCTCTAACACGGT
>NW_018170558.1:0-215 GCF_001263595.1 Phalaenopsis equestris
TGTTTAGCTCACAGTTATTTTAAACTAATTTTTCACATTTAATTAGTTAATTAAAAGATAAACGAAAAAAGGAAAACATTTATATAAGACGTGGAAGACAAACATTTATAAAAGACGTGAATAATCAATAATATGATAATTTTACATATATTTCTTTAATTAAATTGAATAATGATTCTTTCATCTGCTAATAGCAGGTTATAGAAAATAATTAA
>NW_018170559.1:0-215 GCF_001263595.1 Phalaenopsis equestris
AAGATGATCATGACGTTCATGACATTACATTACATATATATAATTATTGAATTCAAATTACCTCATGATTTCAATTCTCATAGTGTCGAGCAGTGGCAGACGAGAATAGCCGGCGGCTGCGATGGTCTGTGACGGCAGTGGGTGGAGGGCAGCGACCTGAGAGAGGAGTAGGTGAAGGGCGGCGAGTGATACACCAAAAATATATGCATTTTTAG
>NW_018170560.1:0-215 GCF_001263595.1 Phalaenopsis equestris
TTTAAGTCCCCAATCACATATAATTATAGGATTTTCACTAAATCGCGATTAGTTCAAATATCTCTCGTCTTTTCCTCTCCTGCAAGAGAAAAACATAAAACAAAAGCCAAGATGCAAGCTTTCTCAGTTTATGCTTCTATTCGCAAGTCAGAAACAACTACCGACACCAATCAACTTTTCTCAAATTCCAATCACCCTTTAAGAAAAAAAAAAAA
>NW_018170561.1:0-215 GCF_001263595.1 Phalaenopsis equestris
ATCTTCAAGATGCAAAGAAGATTCCTTTGTCAATTGGATGATCTATATCATCAGTAAATGAAGTAGGGATTCGACGTCTCAGAGTTGAAGACAGTGTTGAATGGTGCTTCGTTTCCCATAAATGGAGCCAAACTGAAGCGCGTCAGAAAATTTGCGGTAATAGAGTAATGGATCATCATTTTAGTGTTGCACGAGAATTCAACACACACAGATAA
>NW_018170562.1:0-215 GCF_001263595.1 Phalaenopsis equestris
ACACTCTTCAATTGAAGCGGAAGGAGAAGAAGGAGAATTCCAGTGTTGTTATGGACTGAAGACTCGATGATAACTACTGCTCACTGTCGGCCGCCTATGTTTGTAATGATATATATGAAATACGACCATAACACATGACATCATATTGAAGATCTGACAAAAATTAATTATAGTGCTTTTATGGATTGAGGGCCCCGCAATAATTTCCAGTCACC
>NW_018170563.1:0-215 GCF_001263595.1 Phalaenopsis equestris
ATTTTATTGGAATTTATATAGAAATTCTTATGGCTTCAAGAGTAAAGAGGGGAAAGCCTACGGGATATTTAGATGCAAGGATATTTGTTAATTGTAAGGCCCAACATAACTATATTACTAAAATGGGCTCGAGAAAGTTGATCCAAGAGCGAGCATTTTTAAACCCGGGAGGAGAGATCAAAAGGTTGATTATTGCTCGGAAGTGGGAAACTTTC
>NW_018170564.1:0-215 GCF_001263595.1 Phalaenopsis equestris
AAGCTCTGATTTAAGCAAATTTTAGTCCAATTGACCGGCTTGATGAAACGGACCCAACGGTATCAGAATCGATTCAATCCAAGTCAAATCAAGCTCAGATGAAGGCATTAAACCTATTTTGGAAGCTTTTCGGGCATATTTGGAAGGTCAAAAGAATGTTGAATCTGGTGAGTTCATTGTCAACTCGAGCATCTCGACAAGAAGAATCCAACGAG
>NW_018170565.1:0-215 GCF_001263595.1 Phalaenopsis equestris
TTAGATAAAATTCACTACCACCTCCATGAAATGTTCAATTTTTTTTTTTTTCCTTCGATTTGAATCCTACCACCATCCATCCATCTCAAATAACCAACTAATAAAAGTGATCGAATGGCAGCCTCTGCAACCAATGAATAAAAAAAATAAATTCGTGGATTTCAATGGAAATCAAATATCAAAACCAGCATCGAAACAAAAGTACGAAGAGCTAA
>NW_018170566.1:0-215 GCF_001263595.1 Phalaenopsis equestris
AGGGTTATATCTGCGTTATACCCTCTGTAATCTTTATGTAATTTACCTGTACAGCGACTATAAAGCGAATATAAACCCCAATACCCTCTCTGTAACCTACCAGACGAACGCAGCTCTGTGTACGTCTTACGTATGCAAATATTTCTCCCATATCAGGCTATTCTAGGAGAAAATATTACATACGTGCATCTTACATGCGGAAAGTCAGTCAGGAT
>NW_018170567.1:0-215 GCF_001263595.1 Phalaenopsis equestris
TTTTTTCCTGTTGATCACAACCTATTTGACAAACAATACAGACTAAAACAACACATACTGACTTTAATATTTTACTTCAGGACTCCAATATATTTATTGATAGACATACCGAGCTCTTGAAGATTTACGTCTACGGCTAGAAAAGAGTTTTCTTTCATTGTGCTGGTATGTATTTGTAGGATTTGGAGACGTCCATTTTCATCAGGAAGGTTGAT
>NW_018170568.1:0-215 GCF_001263595.1 Phalaenopsis equestris
GGTAACCTGCGTATATCTCCACTTCTCCCAAACACGCACTCCAACAATCATGAATCCCATAAATCCTTTTTAACGGGTTTCTTAACCTAGGATTTAAGACAAAACTGAGAAAAATGATATGAGAAATGTAGGATTTGAAACTAATTTTTTTAATTAATATTAATTAGGTTCATAAGTTATTTTCTATTAAATATTATTATAATATTAATTTAATA
>NW_018170569.1:0-215 GCF_001263595.1 Phalaenopsis equestris
GGATTGCTTTGATGTGGAAGATGATTTTGAAGATTATCTGATAGATGATGCTCTGCTAGAGTTCGAGGAGAAAATTAATTCAACAGCTGATAAATTAAAAGAAGTTAATCTAGGGACATAGGAGTAGCCCGACCTACCTTCATAAGTTCTTTACTAAGCAAGGAAGAGTCTACAAATTTAACCAAGTTACTGTCAGAATTCAAGAATTTCTTTGC
>NW_018170570.1:0-215 GCF_001263595.1 Phalaenopsis equestris
AAAAAAAGACGTTTTGATCCCAGTTCACATATACTGAAATCAAAGAAGCCGTTTGGGATGGGTTTCTGCCTTTATGTTTTGTCTTATGAATTTAATGGTTTAAAAAATAAAAAAAATGTTTGGTTTTATAATTTTTTCCAAAAAATTTTTATATGATTGCTAATGTTTTTAGCCAATTCTGCCCAAAAACTATTTAAATGGTATATTTTATGTTT
>NW_018170571.1:0-215 GCF_001263595.1 Phalaenopsis equestris
CTCTAGGTTTGAAATGGTTTTGATTCCATGGGGGTAGCTCACAATTTTGGTGTTTTTCGGCCACTAGGACGGCCGGTCATGCCAGGGGAGGTGGCCATAGGGCTTAGGAACCTCAGAGGAATATGTCACAGCAATTAAATTGGTTTGTGCTTTATTTTGGGAAAAAATCTTAAGCTTAAGCAATTTTGGAAACTGTGTCCCTTAATTTAGGGGAC
>NW_018170572.1:0-215 GCF_001263595.1 Phalaenopsis equestris
AAAATAAAAGTCTCGTCCAAAACATTGGGCGAAGGAAAATCCAGGTGGCTGGGAGCCGTCTAAAGAAGCTTAGCAGCCGCCATTCTAGCCTTCTAGAAACCTTCCAGCGGCCTTTTATCCATCAGCCGCCATATTTTAAGAATTTACAAATCTACCAATAAAATTTTAATTTTTTACATACAAACCAAATTAGGAATATATGAGAAGATGTATTT
>NW_018170573.1:0-215 GCF_001263595.1 Phalaenopsis equestris
TGGGTAGGAGTTTTGAATGTTGTCTTGTATGCCCAAAAAGCCTTTCACAAGTTCTCGTGTCAACTAATTTTGTTATCGTCCAATATTTTCTTTAAAATTTTCACGAGCGTCTTGTTGAAGGCTTCGGCTAGGCTGTTCACCCTGGGGTAGTAGATCATAGAATACCTCCAAACTATCTGATGTCATCTGACAAAGTTGTTGATTTTGGTGCTTTT
>NW_018170574.1:0-215 GCF_001263595.1 Phalaenopsis equestris
TCAACCTTATAAATTTTACACAACTATATTTCCATCGCATCACTCTTCCACAACAAGAGTATAACTGTAATTTCCCTTAATTACTATATTTGGAAGTTAATTATGTTGAATGAGCCTAAGGTAGAGGGTTTAAGCTACGAAGACAAAAAAAATTCATTTAAAGCCCCCTAATTGGTGGTGAAATGATAATTGCGATCTTTCAATGAGAATTAAAT
>NW_018170575.1:0-215 GCF_001263595.1 Phalaenopsis equestris
TCGATCTATTGCTCAGAAAAAATCGCACTGCTACGGCTGAAAAAAATGCAGTTAAAAAAGCGGATATGGTTTTAAATCCTGAAGTTAAAAATGATTCAATAAAAGATGAAAGAAAACAGAGAGATAGAGAAAATTATTTTTTAGGTGCGTATGTCAAAAAACTGCTCGATTCATCTGATTTTCATAAAAATTCAAAAGAAATTCAAAGAATTGCA
>NW_018170576.1:0-215 GCF_001263595.1 Phalaenopsis equestris
CTATCAGAGGGAATGGCTAGATCTGTTGATCCACTGAATGGCACTAGAAAACCTAGAAAGCATTACTTTGTGATGTCGCAAAACCTCTTTGAGATTGATCAAGCCGATTGGCAGGGGAGCAAATGGGATTGTTTGCTCTTCTGTGAACAGGAAGACAAATGAGAAGGTTGCAATTAAGGAAATCAACAATGTTTTTGAAAATCGAGTCGACACAC
>NW_018170577.1:0-215 GCF_001263595.1 Phalaenopsis equestris
TATTGTAATTCAAACTGTAATGCAAATATGATATGAAATTCATACCATTAATTAGAATGCCAATGATATTAAGAGTAGTTTCCATAATAATTTAATATTTTTTATAATTGTACAAAATATGTCTCTTAAATAAGAGACAAAATTACAAATAAAGGGAGCTCTCCCAGTTTTCTCTACAATGAATTCTGGACTTATTCTACTCTCTCTTTCTCTTT
>NW_018170578.1:0-215 GCF_001263595.1 Phalaenopsis equestris
TATTCCTACATTAATTGCACCCATAACACTATAAACAGACCCCCACCCCTCACATGAGGAGCTGAAGTCTAGAAAGAGAGCCTGAGACATTGAGGAAAAGCTACAGCTCAACATCACCGCCGATCAACAATGGTCGACCGACGACGACCACCGTTGACCTTCGTTGACCACTACCGACCGCGTCGACCTTCACTAAATTCATCGACCACCACTAA
>NW_018170579.1:0-215 GCF_001263595.1 Phalaenopsis equestris
AACCTGAAAATAACTCAAGAATAACCTACGCCGCATATAGAGGTAGGTCAGGAGTCCGAACAGAAAAAACGCTCCTCTATTAACCCAATACAATGCACGCACTTCTTAATAAAAATGGAGTGGCATGGATGTGTGCAACATTTAAATTTATCCGGCTATAATACGTACGTGCGCTCTATAATGTTAGTATCGACCACCTCAGTGCTGGTTGGCTC
>NW_018170580.1:0-215 GCF_001263595.1 Phalaenopsis equestris
GATATTGACTTAATTTCAATATTTACAGACTGAACCCATTGAAGTTGTCCAAAGCTGAATGAAGCAAAAATTTCTGCCTGTTTTGATTGGTTTATATTGAAATAAATATGGCAATTCAATCAGCATTTTTGTACCCAATTCCTATGCATTTATATATCTAGCACATAGACTTTACTTTTTCATTTATACCTCCTAAATCTTTCATATCACATAAA
>NW_018170581.1:0-215 GCF_001263595.1 Phalaenopsis equestris
TAACTTATTAATATATATTAAAAATTATTTTTAATAATAGGGCATTCTTTTGATCCTCAATCTGCACTACTGAAATTTTGTATTAATTCATATAAGTTGTTTATGTTCTATTTCGCAGGTGTGATTTAAAGACAAAAAAAGAAAAAAGAAAAAAATTCAACGGCGTTGGAGATTTGGGTGGTATAAATAAAAAAAATATAAAATTTTAATGTTAT
>NW_018170582.1:0-215 GCF_001263595.1 Phalaenopsis equestris
GGATATTTGTTTTTGCCACATATGGATCATCAGGTTTGTGTAAGTCTGAGGTCTTGGTGGCTAAAGCAATGATGATAATGGTAATATGTGGTCAAATAAGGGATACAATGTGGGATTTTAGAATAATATCTCCTACTAGAAGGACCTTTAATAAAATTTGAGGATAAGGACCGATGATACTATTTGACAACTTTTGAGAAGATGATTGCCTCTGA
>NW_018170583.1:0-215 GCF_001263595.1 Phalaenopsis equestris
AGATATATTTGTTTCAAATTTTATCTCGAAGTGTAAAGCCACTTATCCACCTCAGCATTCTGACATCAACAACACTTAATTTTATGCTTCTCTTTTACACGCCAACATTCCGCGCGATAAAACATTGTAGGTCTCACCACCTTCTCATAAAATTTTCTTAAAGTTTAAACGGTACTTATCTGTTACACAATAGGTCAGATGCATACCTCCACTTC
>NW_018170584.1:0-215 GCF_001263595.1 Phalaenopsis equestris
CTCCCTATATTTTCTTTTTCACTCTCCTCTCAAGCCCTACTTCTAGGGTGTGATTCATGGACTTTTTTGGATTCAACATCCAAATGGTGTGGTGATAAAGAATCATGTCACCAATAAGAAGATGAACAACGCAAGGAAAATGACCTCAAAAGAAGAAGATTGATAATAACATGGAGTGCACCCAGGAGTTTGTAGTCCAACAGATCCAAGACATA
>NW_018170585.1:0-215 GCF_001263595.1 Phalaenopsis equestris
AATGAATGATGGTTGAGGGGGATGTGCAAGCACTCGAATGGAGATGAAGTATTGTCGTCGACACAAGCAACGCAAATGGAGACATAGACGAAGACTACTCCATCGAGTGGAGAAGCAACACATGAGTACTTGTCTTGAGTTGTTTGCAATGTCAATGGTAAAACAGAAGGGGAGTGATTAGATGGAGACGAAGCCTTGCCGTCGACGCAAGCAAC
>NW_018170586.1:0-215 GCF_001263595.1 Phalaenopsis equestris
GTAATAATTTTGAAACATATGTCTAAAGCTCAATTGAACTTTTATCTTGACACATCTTGAACTATATGTATGCGCTTGTCCAACTTATGTAGTGTAATGAATTGAATGATAAGTTGAATTTTATAATTCCAATATATCTTAAATATCACATTAAATTTTCTAGAATATATTTTTTTATCATCAAATTAAGATGACCAGCCATGAGGCTCGAAATA
>NW_018170587.1:0-215 GCF_001263595.1 Phalaenopsis equestris
CTTTGTGGACAATATCTCATAATGGATCACATTTAGGTGCATGCCATCAACATTCAGGGCACTTTGTGATGAATTAGCCCAATATATTGATAAAGATGATGTGCAGATCTTTAGGAGGCTTAACATACATCATTTTCTAAGTTTGTCAAAAATTCAACAAGATGTTTCATTAACTGTGCAACTTATACAATATTGGAATTCTGATAGACATGTTT
>NW_018170588.1:0-215 GCF_001263595.1 Phalaenopsis equestris
TCTCCTAAATTTAACCTAAAAGATTGTCCGATTGTCCATCTCATGCTTCAATAGGAGATCAACAAAAAAATAAAAGAATGAAAAACAAATCAAGTGGAAAAGATTCACAATTTTTTTTTAGATTATTAAATTTAAAACTTTACGTTAATCAATTTTCTTTCATTAAATTTTTGAGCAACATGCTGGGGAAGAAAGTGGACATTCTACACGTAAGT
>NW_018170589.1:0-215 GCF_001263595.1 Phalaenopsis equestris
CTACTGAAATGAACTTGGTCATGAACAAGAGCCAGCTACCCGAAGGAGCAGTCATAAATTTTGGATAAGGGTTTGAGAATACTGAGATTAAGTTTGAAAGCGTTACCATCATCATTTTGAGAAACATGACGCCTGAGACTATTGATTCAATAGTGGAATTCAACTTGAAGTCAACCCAATAATTCCCCCGCCTAAAGAGGGTCTTAGTTGAGAAG
>NW_018170590.1:0-215 GCF_001263595.1 Phalaenopsis equestris
TTACTTTCCTTGTGAGAATATTAGGATGATGGGAAACTTGAAAATGCTCAACATCCATAGTAGTTTCTCCTTTAGATTCTCTTTACATCTAATGGTAATTATCCACTCATATCTCCTTCTTCGATTCTTCCTAATATGATCTAAGAACTTGAAAGAACCCATGGATTGACTTCTCACTTTTCAATCTTATATAAGAGGTTAAGTACCCCATTAAT
>NW_018170591.1:0-215 GCF_001263595.1 Phalaenopsis equestris
TTGAACTTTACTATCCTCTTCTTAAAGTTAAAAAAACTTTTCAAATTCCTTTACTTTATAAATTCATCTTAGCTTTGAAATTTTTTTTTTAAGTTTCAATCGTTTCTTTTTACATGAAACTCTAAGATTTTCAAAACTTCAAAAATACAAATTCCTATACTTAAAATGGAAAAACATAGGCTTATTCTCTCATATCAAATACCTTAATCTCTAGA
>NW_018170592.1:0-215 GCF_001263595.1 Phalaenopsis equestris
TAGTCAATAGGAAAGTCCTATGGCTAGATCCTAAGTCATAAGGAGAAAACTAGACTTTACCAAAATGAGGTCAACACTAAACCATCAATGACATAATAAAACCTTACGGTAGTTTAGAATCCTTAGGAATCTACACTCTTTAAGATAGAACTTTGACGTTTCTTTCCTTGATAACTACATTTGATTTTTCTGAGAACAAATCTTAACCTTAATCG
>NW_018170593.1:0-215 GCF_001263595.1 Phalaenopsis equestris
CCATATTTTGCATTTTGTTTGCTTCAAGCTAAGCAGCAAGTTGGATTGCAAAAGAAAGGAATACAATATACTCCTAGTGCCTCCAACCAAACACTGCGTAAAATTTTGCTTTTTTTTTACATAAATATTCATTAGTTCCCATTTATTTTATATATATATATATATATATATACATTCTTTTTTTCGCTGATGATATCTTTCTTGTAGATAAGACT
>NW_018170594.1:0-215 GCF_001263595.1 Phalaenopsis equestris
TATGAAATTTAGATGTTAGATATGCAAATACATAGGTAGAACTTCCTAACAAGCGAGAAAACAAAATATCTTACTGATGTTTTGCCCAAAACCATCGCCTTGGTGATCGAACCCTCATGATATCAACGTGTTTAGACCTAATTGTGGGAAGGCAAATGGCGGGATCGGTTGAGACTGCACCACGTCAACGACGTCAGCGGATCATATACATTGAT
>NW_018170595.1:0-215 GCF_001263595.1 Phalaenopsis equestris
ACTAATGTGTTTTGCAAATGCATTAAAATTCATGTAGGTTCATCAAGATGCATGCACGGTTAAGCAACAAAGCCTGAATATGCTCCAACTAATATACTGAATGTCATAGCAAGTAGTATGAAAATATTGTGAGAGTTAAATATAAGCTTAAACTAAATTATATACTGAATGGCATACAAGTTTCTCTAAATTCAATCCAAATTAATAAGTTTAAA
>NW_018170596.1:0-215 GCF_001263595.1 Phalaenopsis equestris
GGTTTTAGCGATATGGCAAATTCTACTCTATCGAACGTGTCGCTCCACATCTCTCATCAACCGAGGCTAAAAAAAGTGTTCTCTCATGAGTGTGAGTCTTATCCCCACATAAAATGTTGGGCCAATCCTCCGATTTGGTTATCCTGGGCGACAATTTATTCCATTCGGTAGTACTGCCCGGTTAGAAACCAACCGGGCAGTACTACCGAATAGAA
>NW_018170597.1:0-215 GCF_001263595.1 Phalaenopsis equestris
ATGACGTGATTTCATTGGACTCCACACATAACACTACATGCGTAGTCCTGATGCAATATTTTTTTTTGCCATCTGAAACTTCTTTTTTACAAATCAACAACCTTATTTCGTCCTTTTTTCAAATTTTCGCTTAAATATGAAAATTCATTGCAAAACCCCAAACCCATACTTTTTATTTTTATCAAATTTTTAATAGTTTGATTGTGGAGTGGTTG
>NW_018170598.1:0-215 GCF_001263595.1 Phalaenopsis equestris
CCCAAAATTTCCAAAATTCCCAAAATACCCTCAAAGTTCCCAAATATACCAAAATGCCCCTCAAGGCCCAAAAATTCCCAAAACATCCTAAATAATTCCAAACATCTCCAAAACCAATCCTAGACATCCATTGGGCCCAATTTGATCAAATTGACTAATTTTGACAAAAATCCAACTTTACCCCTTAATGCCTAAAGTCTCCAAATCACCCCAAA
>NW_018170599.1:0-215 GCF_001263595.1 Phalaenopsis equestris
TTTCAATTCCAAACCCAAATGTTGAAGCCTGTAACTAAAATTTCTATCAACCATTTCCTTAATGTTCATCCTATTACTGAGGCCAAGATCTTCAAGGCCACCAACATAAACAATGCATCACCTCTCCCTAATTGTTACACAAATGTATAGTAATTTCATCTTCCTACAGAAAGAAGTAAAATTGTTACTGAAATCTTAACATCACTGCCTGTCTA
>NW_018170600.1:0-215 GCF_001263595.1 Phalaenopsis equestris
ATAATAATAATAATAAATTCCATCACTCTCAACAAACTTATCAAAAAAAGCTAAGTTGTCCAAGTAACAAATTTGATGTGTTTGCCAAGTGTCATTATTGAACTCATTTCATAAAAAAAGTCGTGCTTATGGGTAGTTAAGATAATAAAATTTTAAAAAATGAGAGTGATTTTAAAAGTATTTATTTTTATATATGTGAGTGCCTTATTATGTAA
>NW_018170601.1:0-215 GCF_001263595.1 Phalaenopsis equestris
AAAATAGCTGTGATGTAGTTGTCTATGAACAAATGATCTTTCTGTCTCTATACTACAGTGATTTTTATAACATAATTTTTCATATTAGCATATTTCATACTTGAAAACAAATATCCAGTTTGAACATTACAAAATAAAAATCGACACTTCACTAAATAGCTAGTAACATGGTAATCAAAATTAAAAAATAGCTATTAAAATAATAATTAATAATA
>NW_018170602.1:0-215 GCF_001263595.1 Phalaenopsis equestris
AAAAAAAAAAGAGTTTGGTTGCCTTCATTATGATTTCACAAATGTCACCAACCAATAGCGACATATAGGTCATCTAGAATAACTCATAAAGTCAAATGTCTCCTAATAGACCTCTAAAATCCACAAAGAAAAAATGCAAAAGGAAAAAAGACACTTAAAAATTTCATAAAAAACTAAAACAATCAATATCAAATACACAAGGAATGGAAATAAAC
>NW_018170603.1:0-215 GCF_001263595.1 Phalaenopsis equestris
TGACGAAAACCTCAGCAAGATCACGGCAGCCCGCTACACTAGGCAACAACACATTGCGATCAAGAGAGAGTATAACCTTCTCCTTTTCACTGTAAGGAAGTTTGCCACCCAATCCGAGTCTGACGCAGCAATAGAACGAACCTCACTTTCCACCTCCTGTGTTAATGGTGGGGGACGGGAAAGTGATAAAGAAACATCTTCCTCGTTGGACCTCA
>NW_018170604.1:0-215 GCF_001263595.1 Phalaenopsis equestris
TATTTGTTTCACTGTTGCATAGCTTTTTCTAATTCTCCTGCTATATATTCTTCAATTGTTAACGGTACCTCTCGTTCTTATCAGGTAGCTCATGTCTCTACCATGTTTACTTCTAAAAACATCTCATTCAGATCATTGGAAGAATTTCCTTTTCTTTCCATTGATAATTGCTTGAGATCAGCTCTTAATTTCTTTAATCTTTCTTTGATTGAGCT
>NW_018170605.1:0-215 GCF_001263595.1 Phalaenopsis equestris
TAGTCTTGTACTCATCCATTGTAAGCATCAACTGTGATAAGCTACATATCTTTTCTTATTTAGCTATTCGGTGTCAATTGCATAGCATCACTACACATGTTACTTGTTTATAATGTAGGTTGGTGTTGTAGCCTCTCTTTTGCAGCACATTTCTGCCTTATTGTGCGCAGCACTTGTTGAGATAGGAATATATGAAGATATGCATAAACCTGTAT
>NW_018170606.1:0-215 GCF_001263595.1 Phalaenopsis equestris
GGGGATTTCATGGAAAAGTAAAGAAATAGAAAAGGCTAACATAAAATATATAGGAAATAAAATAGGAGAATCATGGAAAAGGGAAGGAAGAGAAAGGAAACAAAAAAAGGAAAGTGGAGGAATTTTAGGCCGCAACACTGTAGCTGCTACAGCACCGCAACCCAGAAAAAGCTCCCGCGTCAATTTTTCGAGGTTAGGGAAGCTCCGACCTTGTT
>NW_018170607.1:0-215 GCF_001263595.1 Phalaenopsis equestris
TCACATCCGACCAAAAGGGTGACAGAGAGCTGTCATTATATTGGTAAGGAGAGGTCTATGGGCCATATCCAATCCAGGAGGTAGTGGAAAGGAAAATAGTGTTTCGGTACTAGCCCCAAGAATGACCCGAATGTAGTGCATAAAGTTTATGGTGTTGAACTCATTTATGTGTGTTATGTGAAAGGTTGACATTGGTGAGGAAGATATGTGGAATT
>NW_018170608.1:0-215 GCF_001263595.1 Phalaenopsis equestris
GCATCAATGACCAAGGAGAAACTTGAGAAGGACCTTTGGAAAGCTCGCTAGTTGGCATGCTGCTTGCAGTGAGAGTTAGCTTGCCAGTAAGGGGGGAAATACACGAGCACAGGCCCAGAGCTGTTGTTTCCCTGGATGAATATTACATCATTAAGCTTTCAGTTCCATTTCTTACCAGAAATGAATGAAATTAAACATACAAGTTTTATGATACT
>NW_018170609.1:0-215 GCF_001263595.1 Phalaenopsis equestris
TTGAAGAGTATACAACTATCGATACAGGTGTCAGGAGGCCGAGTACCCAACACTGAGTCATATATTCCACTACATATAAAGCCAAGTCAGGCATGGTTTCCTGCAGACATTCAAATGAGGGAGTAGCCCCGATGACCTCAAAGTATTCCTACGGCATAATTAGAAAGAATGAATAGAGTCAAGAAGAGAAAATTTGAATTATATGAAAAAATCTA
>NW_018170610.1:0-215 GCF_001263595.1 Phalaenopsis equestris
CTTTTCCACAACTAGGTCTCCAATCATTATGTGATGTTGTGCTCCGATAAATCGTTGAATAAATATATTTTCCAATTCAACAAAAGTTTTAACATTTCCATTAGGAAGCTCAGTGTACCAATCAAAAGCTACTCTTGTTAGGCTGTTGATAAATTTTTGGAGTAAGAGAGCATTACTTCCACCTACATTACAGCAACTTGCTCTAAAATGAGCTA
>NW_018170611.1:0-215 GCF_001263595.1 Phalaenopsis equestris
TGCAGTGTTCAGAAAATCCCGGAGTGGGTTAAAGTGAGCACTTTGGAGAGGTATTTGCCGGATCAGGATGATTTATTGAGATATAAAGGCATGATTTATATTCCAAATGTTGACGATCTGAGGAAGGAAATTCTGGAGCAAGCACATTTATCTGGCTACAAAATTCATCCAGGGCACAATAAAACGTGTCAAGGTCTCAAATAAGCATTTTGTTG
>NW_018170612.1:0-215 GCF_001263595.1 Phalaenopsis equestris
AAGGTTAATTAAGTCTTGCTTAGGTAAGACCTAATAGGTTAATTGAGTCTAATATAGGTTAGACCCAATTGAAGGTTTATTAAGTCTTATTTAGGAAAGACTTAATTGGTTAATTAGGTGTACTATAGGTTAGATCTAATTAGGGTTTAAGGATTAATTAAGTCTTATTTAGGTAAGAATTAATATGTTAATTAGGTCTAATGTATGTTAGAACT
>NW_018170613.1:0-215 GCF_001263595.1 Phalaenopsis equestris
CCCCCAACTAAAACAAAAACAATAGGTCAAATTTCAAATCAAGAAAAACACCAGCTTTAATCCATTCCCTATTTTTTTATCACTCTCTCTTTTGCAGATAGTTTAGGTTGACATGCCTCATTTGCCATCTCATCATTTTCTAGTGTTGAACGCTAGTTTTTCGTTAAAAACTTGCTCATAGAAATGCAAACTAGTTCATGAAAACTCGCATTACA
>NW_018170614.1:0-215 GCF_001263595.1 Phalaenopsis equestris
AAATAAATCGCAAGAGTAGATGAAGGTGTAGTTTCCGAACCTTAAGTCATAACTTGGTGAGTGACTAAAGGTTTTAATGGATGATTTTCATGTACAAAAATATAATAAGTTCAACATCCTTCAAAATGTCCAAGAGATCTTAAAATATTCGAGACACGACCCTGAACAACTTTAAATATACCTTGAAACGTTTCGAGTTCATTTTGAACTTATTA
>NW_018170615.1:0-215 GCF_001263595.1 Phalaenopsis equestris
TGAGAGCTGGGAAGGAAACATAAACTTCTGATAGGTTAAATGGTGCCCATAGAACAACATTGAACTCTTGGATGACATGATTGACAAGAACCTGATTGTGAAGGTTTGTTGGGAGGGGCAGAATTTGTTTCAAGATGTACTCCAAAATGTGGTTAAGGAACATTTAGTGACGAATGTATAAAAAATTCAATTTGACAGAAATAAAAAAGATAGGG
>NW_018170616.1:0-215 GCF_001263595.1 Phalaenopsis equestris
GCAGAAGAGCTATGTATTTTTTTTGATGTGGGACTAAATGTGTAGCAAAAATCTTTCACGTGAATGTTTCACATTAAACAATAAACAAACAAGGAATGTGGCTAGCTCAACATTTTGTACTTTTTATTCATTTATTTATTTTTTTATACTTTACTTTTAGTTTTTCCAAAAGCATGTTTGCATTAAATAAAAATTTAATATCTTTTTAGAATATT
>NW_018170617.1:0-215 GCF_001263595.1 Phalaenopsis equestris
GCATGAGAATAAGCTGCTTGAGAGGAATGGAGTTAAGAAGCGAGTTATTCATTCCACATATACAGAAAATAATAATAATAATAATAATAAAAAGCTTTGGAATATTTACATACACACCACACAATTGCTATGTATTTACATATTAAAACCCTAAAGTTTGATATTTACATTTATAAAACTTCGGTGCCATTAAATTATGCATGCAAAGGCATATT
>NW_018170618.1:0-215 GCF_001263595.1 Phalaenopsis equestris
AGATTCCAAACATCTTGACCAAATTGGGCATTTTAATCCGTCAATCTAAAATCTCCAATTTTACGTTCATTAAAAATTTTCTCTATTTATTTGCCCTTAACCTCATGGACTATATTCTCATCCATGAGATTAAATGTGATTCTTTATGCAGAATGTAGACTAATCTATGTTAAGCAAATGTAGAATGTAAATGCAAGACAATCTAAAAAGGCTAA
>NW_018170619.1:0-215 GCF_001263595.1 Phalaenopsis equestris
GATCACTAAAATGCGATAGGGAGATCAATGCCTTTGCACGACTTGTTGGTGATGGCTATTTTGAGTGTTTGTTTGTTTGGCCAATCCCTCAATTTGATCATCTGACTGGGTTGACCTTTGTCCTTGGGTCGCGCAATATGCTCCCGATCGGCCTTCGACTCCAGTTAAGGAGGCTACATCTGGTCAAGAAGGTGAGCCCTTTGGTCTTCCATCGG
>NW_018170620.1:0-215 GCF_001263595.1 Phalaenopsis equestris
TATTCTCCCATTACAAAATAAAATATTATAACTCAATGGATGTTATTTTCTTTGAAACTAACCCTTCCACCCCAAACCTGAGCAGGATAATGACACTATGCAACCACAAGGCTCATACTACCAAACATGAATTCACACGTCTTTGAACTTCCAAGGGATGTGAAATTCAATGGAGAAAATAGGGAAAGTTGCACAAATTATCCTATCCAGGATTA
>NW_018170621.1:0-215 GCF_001263595.1 Phalaenopsis equestris
ACGGTGACTTCTTCCGGAATATCCATCGTTTGAGACGAGAGGATCGTCTTCATCGCGCCGTCGAAGAAACCGAAGCGGAAGAGAGATGGTGGACGAGAGGAAGACACTCGGACTAAGGTAATGTTCCGGTGGTTGAGAAAATAAAATACATACCCACTCAATTTTATATATTTACATATCTACCCGCCTAAACCTTAATTTTAGGTTGCACTTTA
>NW_018170622.1:0-215 GCF_001263595.1 Phalaenopsis equestris
TTTAAAGGAAGGTATTTTACATATTTTTGGTTTCAAGGACAAGAAATGAAGTTTTGGAGAATAAGAAGAAAAAAACTATGCAATTTGAAGAAAAAATGAGCAAGACAGAAAATTCTGTCCTGGCACATTTTGATATGTCTATCTATTAGGAATGAAACACAATTGAAAAGTGGTGAAACGGAGCTAAAACAGAGCCAAATAGAGCGAAACAGTGG
>NW_018170623.1:0-215 GCF_001263595.1 Phalaenopsis equestris
TGAGTCATCGAGCTTTCCTTCCCAATGTATTGATAAGTTTCAGATCAGCTCTTGAGTTGGACTTTAGTCACCATGCATTCCTTTTCAATATGGTATTTCCGCTACCTCTTGGGTTCGATGTGAGTTAATGAGCTTTCCTTCCCAATGTAGTGATATATTTATGATCATCTCTTGAGTTGTATGTGAGTCATTGTGCTTTCCTTCTCAATCTGGTC
>NW_018170624.1:0-215 GCF_001263595.1 Phalaenopsis equestris
AACAACGAGCCGTTTTGACAGCCCTATCCACAATATTGTGGATTGTAAAATCAACGGTGGGTTGGCAGGGCGAAACCTCTGGGCAGTTAACTTATCTAAAATTAAAGCTGAATTTAATACGTTTAGCCACAGTCTTGATCCAGATGAAGGGTCCGTTTGGGGTATCTTGTGCGTTTTAGAATAAGCTGCTTATCCTGAAACGCAGCCCGCGGACC
>NW_018170625.1:0-215 GCF_001263595.1 Phalaenopsis equestris
CCATGTTAAAAACCCACCAAAATCCAACCCAAATCCCAAATACAATAAGACAAAATCCCACATGACAAAATCAGCCTCCCAAATTCAATTTGATCAAACCTATTTCATGATTAAATTTGATAAACATGGAATCCATGAAAATATTTTCAAGGACTTGAAATTCACATCACTCCTCTTTAATGCAAGCCATGAAGGTCATGCAAGAGCAATAGGTG
>NW_018170626.1:0-215 GCF_001263595.1 Phalaenopsis equestris
TTATGTAACTTTGATATAGTGAAATATTATTTTCAAACTAAAGGCTTTATCTCCTTGCTCCTTCATCCTGCTATCTTAATTTCAGAATTTTTAGCTTATTTACAGGGTTTGTTGTTTTCTCTCATCAGCAATACAAATAAAACGCGATTTTAATTTATCTTTGATTTTTATTAAATATATTTTCATGACTAACATTCAAATGTAATTGTTTTGCT
>NW_018170627.1:0-215 GCF_001263595.1 Phalaenopsis equestris
ATTTAATTATAATTTTACGCTAAGCAAGCGCACTTGGTTGGATTAAAATAAATTAAAATTTACTTACCAATGAATTTGTTTAAAAATCTTAATTTTGAACTTTGTTTCAGATTGTTTCATAAATTAATTTTATATAGAAGGTAAAGTTTAGATATTAGATATGTAAATACATAAGAGTCAGGTGGTATGTATGTAAATGCCCCCGAGAATTTAAA
>NW_018170628.1:0-215 GCF_001263595.1 Phalaenopsis equestris
GTTTAACATACATTAGCCGAGTGAAATAAATATATTGTCATTAAGGAATTGCTAACTAGATAACATATCTAATGAATCACTGTAAATGTTGCATGGTTATGCCCCTATTAGTTGTAATATGATTTGCTACTTTTGTTCTGACATGGACATAGACTAAGTAGGATTTTATCCCTGATTGTTAACTATCTCATAGGATAACTCATATAAAAAATGTT
>NW_018170629.1:0-215 GCF_001263595.1 Phalaenopsis equestris
CCACCTGATTTTTCTACTGAAGAGGCAATACAGTTGAATTCCCCCCAGTAACCAAAGAGAGGTCATTTGTTGACTGATCTTATGAAAACAGTGCCACAGTTCCTGTCTATCATCCTTAGTACAGCCTGCAAAGACTAATGATGCAAAACCCCTGTGACCATTAATATAAAAGGATAAATGAACAAATTATTGGTGATTCACCAAAATGTTCCATC
>NW_018170630.1:0-215 GCF_001263595.1 Phalaenopsis equestris
ATCCTTAAATTGATCTATTGGATGAGAGTTTAAACAACTCTTTTGATAATGTTTGATGAAGAAGTCAACGTAGTAAGAATAAAAATAAAAAAAACACAATCAATGCTTGAGAATAGAGATGATTTACAAGATACTGAGAAAGAGTCTGAGCATCGATGACAACTTGTATATATTGGTTGATGCACTTGTGGAGAGTAGTATGTAGGCATTGTGAG
>NW_018170631.1:0-215 GCF_001263595.1 Phalaenopsis equestris
ATGCATATGATAAAACACTATGTGGGTTGGCTCAGTTTTGTTGTGCTTAAAGTGCATTTTTTAACATGTTTAACATTTAAGTCGATTTCATAGCAAATAGTTTCCAGATGATTCAATTTTGGGTCAAACTCACCTAAACCTGGCCAGTGAACCCAATTTGACGACTCTATCATTACACAATTTTTTTTAAAATATATTTAAAGGATGGTTGAACT
>NW_018170632.1:0-215 GCF_001263595.1 Phalaenopsis equestris
CCTCCACATCCTAGAGAAATAGGGCAATGATAAACTAACTTGGGAAATTTACATACGTAGCACACAATTCAATTCTCATGTATTTATATGTGTCACACCTAAATTTCATATTTACACACATAGCATTTTGTTGTCGTAAACCTATGCATAAAAATGTGTATTTCAATTTTAAGAAGATGGTGGTGGTGATATTTTTGATGTGATGTGAAAGATTT
>NW_018170633.1:0-215 GCF_001263595.1 Phalaenopsis equestris
AAAAAAGCTAAGTTGGCTTGACGAGCGCAGATGAGGAAGCGGGAGCAAGAAAAAAAGAATCTCTCTAGTGCGCCTTCTACTTCTACTTAAGGGTAAGGGGCAAAGAGAAGCGCTTTCGCTACTGAGAAACGAACGGTCAGCGCGAGGGTTCGACGACTTAGCCGAGCGTTAGCGAAGCGTCATTCTCAGAGTGAGGCGCTTCGAGTTAGCGAAGC
>NW_018170634.1:0-215 GCF_001263595.1 Phalaenopsis equestris
CCTAAATCTATAGAATTTCACTTTTCCTCAACTAGAGTAGACGAGGTTACAAAACTATGAATGTTAGTTTTCTCTTCTGTTGTTATAATCAGTTTTGTCAGACAATAACATCAATTAAGTGATAATGCTTAGGCAATAATGATTTTATGATAATGATCAAGCTATAATAGTACCATAGTGGTATTTTGGCTACAACAATTATTCAAGATGATTGA
>NW_018170635.1:0-215 GCF_001263595.1 Phalaenopsis equestris
CCCTTACTCGATGTTATGCTCTAGTGTGGTGTTTGTTTTCATGCCTACGTCTTTATTTGAATAATTAGAAATTAATGATAAAACTCTTGATCATAAGTCGATGGGTTTATTAGTGTTTTACCCTGTTTTCTTTTGAAATTATTAGAATATATGTTTTGCTTTTATTATGGCTATGGAAATGAAGTTGTCCCGTAAAGAGCATGTATATTGAAATA
>NW_018170636.1:0-215 GCF_001263595.1 Phalaenopsis equestris
GAGGTGCAGGAAAGCTTCAAAGAGATGGAATCTAGATCACATTGGCCACACTCTCGACAAAAGTCCATTCTACGATAATCTCTTACAAAGTATCACTAGGATCTACAAACTAAAAGGCGGGTTGAACTCATCTTTTTATTTGAAGGATTTTTTCTTTTTAGATTCAATCATGTTGAAGACTATGATATGGCTTTGGATGGAGGGACATGGTTTTT
>NW_018170637.1:0-215 GCF_001263595.1 Phalaenopsis equestris
ATAAATTCCCACCATCCCACACGAATCTCAAAACACTACAGATCTCGAGAGAATCTTTTGAGCAAAAAATATTCAAATTTTAATAAAAAGTCATTTACAAGTCATATATATCGATCATTATCAGTTGTTATTTATTCCTTACAACAAATTCAATCACACTTCAACATTGTAATTCATAAGACTTTGTAATCAGTTCTCGACCGCAGGACAACGAG
>NW_018170638.1:0-215 GCF_001263595.1 Phalaenopsis equestris
GGAGTTTCGTTGATTTATTAATCAACATTTGAGAAACTTAGCCAATCATCAAATGTAATATCTTTCATTTTCATTCTTCTAATCTTTTAATCTATATTTTATTCTTTTATATTGTGCTCTTTTGTAAACAGTACTTCCTTGTAGATATATGTTATATATAGATATTCATATATCAAGGTTATAGATGTACAATAAGTTATATTAAGATAAGAAAA
>NW_018170639.1:0-215 GCF_001263595.1 Phalaenopsis equestris
GAATGTTATGACCGACAAACTAACAGAGGGATTACTACCATTAAGGGACATTCAACATGCCATCGACCTTATACTAGGATTTGTGTTATTAAATCGACCAATATACAGATTAAGACCTGCGGAGTATAAAAAACTATAGCGACAAGTGCAAGACCTTGTGGCAAGAGGGTAAGTGGGATTAATTAAACATGGATTGAAAATTATGGAAAGTATTA
>NW_018170640.1:0-215 GCF_001263595.1 Phalaenopsis equestris
TATATATTGTATACATGGTTTAAGTTGAGCATATGAACAACAAAGGAGTCTTTGTTGATATGTTTCAAAAATTTCAGCCAGTATTTCAGTAAAGCCTTGGTCATTTCTTTTTACTGACAGTCTGTGACTTCAATATGTGTTTTACATATGTAATGCCTGGTTGAGAGGGTAGCGTTCATGACAGTAGAATTTTCAAAAGTGCAACTCGAAATTCG
>NW_018170641.1:0-215 GCF_001263595.1 Phalaenopsis equestris
AGAGGAGGAAGGGAATCTAGGCTGCGGAGAAGAAAGTTTGGGAGAATTTTCTGAATTTCCTTTGTTGAATCTTGGCGGAAGCGGAAAAGGGAAGTTCGGAGGAAATTCTGGAAGGAAAGCGGAGCAGAGTAATTGGAAAAGGATTTTCTTTTCTTTACTGGAGCTGCGAAATATCCTTCAGCGAATCTTTGTTGGAGTCACGGTGGCTTAATTAA
>NW_018170642.1:0-215 GCF_001263595.1 Phalaenopsis equestris
AAGGAAGGTATTTTTAGCAAGTAAATGTATTTTCTTTTATTTTTTAATTAAAATTATTAAAAATGAAATAAAATTCAAAAAAGTATAAAATAAAATTTCTCAGAGTTCTTTGAGGTCAAAGAGGTTTATGAAAAATATAAAAATTAATTTTTAAAATGAAAATTTATTTTATATTTTTTTAATCACTAGAATCCTTTAAGAAAGTATGAAAATTA
>NW_018170643.1:0-215 GCF_001263595.1 Phalaenopsis equestris
AAGAGTTAATAGATTTTCCAAGTTACAACGTCGACTTACGGCGTCTGGTCAACAGTGGTTGACGGAGGTTGGCGGTGATCAAAGGTGGTCGACAAAAGTCGATGACGGTCAGCGATAGTCGACGGAGATCAGCGGTGGTTGAAAGTGATCGACAATGAGCGACGGCGGTCTGCGGTGATCTTGAGCTGCAGCTCCTCCTTTAGGCCTCAAGCTCT
>NW_018170644.1:0-215 GCF_001263595.1 Phalaenopsis equestris
TTCTACCTACTTAAAATCATATAAAAGATTATGAATTCATTTATTTTATTTACACTGCATTATTTTTTTCATCAAATTAAACACCACCTTCATGGATTTTAAAAGCTTTGATTCCTAATAAAAAAACGCCAATAGTTTTTGCTATTCTGAATCTTCGCGCAAAAAGCCATATTTTTGTGTTTGTTTTCATTAGAATGAGTTGTGCTAACCCAAGT
>NW_018170645.1:0-215 GCF_001263595.1 Phalaenopsis equestris
TCTAACAAGTGGGATGGTGACATTTTAAGCATTGAAAGTTTGGCTATTTATGGAAATTAAAGATAAAAATCCTTCAAAGATGTAAATTTATATGCAAGTATGCAATCATACGTGATGCAAATTTACAAAATAATGATCAGAATTATGTGTGTAAACGAGCCGAACACGAGCTGAATTGTGGGCTCAGCTCGTGTTCGACTCATTTATATTTCGAG
>NW_018170646.1:0-215 GCF_001263595.1 Phalaenopsis equestris
TGGGTTAGTTTGGATGATCAACTTGGGGAATGAACTTAGGTGGTTTAAATGGCTAGATTTAATGGTGAAAGGATAGATTAGGATATTAAATTATGAACTAGAATACATGGCAGGAACTTGAGGCTATTAGAGAGATTTTCTTTGAAAGAAGCCCAAGTTTAGGCTACATTAAGCTAGTTTAGGCTAATTTGAGAGAAATATTTAGTAAATTAAGT
>NW_018170647.1:0-215 GCF_001263595.1 Phalaenopsis equestris
TTAGGTACTGACCTCGAGATGAGAATTGGAATTTATGTACCAACCCCACAATGAGAATTAGAAATTAGGTACCGACCTCGAGAAATTGATTTTTCTACATTGGGATAGAAAGCTCGGGACTCACATCTAGCCCAAGAGGTAGCAGTCAGAACTAGAATTTAGGTACTGATTCCGAGATGAAAATTGGAATTTAGGTACCAACCCCGGAATGAGAA
>NW_018170648.1:0-215 GCF_001263595.1 Phalaenopsis equestris
AACACACTTTTTGAGCTCGAAATATAAACACGAGCTGAGCAAGACTCATTTACACCGAAAATTACATATAGGTCACCAAAAACATGGCTATTTACAAATCAAGCATCTATTTTCATCTATTTTTCAAATTCTCACTCAAAATATCAAAGTTCATATAAAACTCCAACTCATATTTTTCATTTTTATCCAATACCTAATGATTTGATGGTGGCATG
>NW_018170649.1:0-215 GCF_001263595.1 Phalaenopsis equestris
GCTCTAAAATTGATCCACATTTTGCAAAGGTTGACCTGACAATGATGATGAAGCCCTTTAAACCCAATACCCCCAGCCAGGGTGGGTTTAGTAGCCTTCTGCCAAGATGCCCAGTGAATTTGTTGCCTTTGACCTGACCACATAAATCTATTAAAAGCCCTTTCTAATTGAATTTGTGTGTTCTTCTTCATGTAGGTTGTTTGGAGAATGTTGGA
>NW_018170650.1:0-215 GCF_001263595.1 Phalaenopsis equestris
ACTTTCAAGCTTGAAACCAGCATTTGAATCCTTTTTTTTAATTGTATGCTTTCAAACCTAAAAAAATATTTAAATCTTTTTTCCAAAAGAGTACGGAATCAACCCATTTCAAAAGAACTTAATCCATGTATTTCAGGTAACCAAAAGTCAATTTCAGCAAATTGATCCTTGAAATTATAGTGTGTAAAATTAATAAAGTTGACTCTGCTTTGCAG
>NW_018170651.1:0-215 GCF_001263595.1 Phalaenopsis equestris
TTTTTTGTTATTAAAGTCAGAAGGATAAGAAGGTTTATAGCTAGAACTACCCTAGTTGTTCCAATTTCTCAATGATTTTACTTGATTGGTCCCCCCATTATTAACTCCACCACTAGAATTATTGTTCTAGTTAAATTAGGATGGTTTTTCCTACCTGGGTTGAAATAGTTAGAACATGGGCTATTAATAGCATTTATAGTTTCTAATGAAGTTTG
>NW_018170652.1:0-215 GCF_001263595.1 Phalaenopsis equestris
CCCTCTGAATAACCTCCCTAACGTACGCAACGCTGTGTACGTCTTACGTATGCAAATTTTCTTGTGTAAGTGACCCAAGTTGACTAGGAAGCCGTCGATAAGTGGCTCATGAGCTTAACTCGATAAGCTTACTATTCATACTTAAGCCAACCCCGACTCGACTCGTGAACTTGTGAGCTAGCTCGTTATATATATATATATATATATATATATAT
>NW_018170653.1:0-215 GCF_001263595.1 Phalaenopsis equestris
TCTGCACCATAGCTCGAGACCACAACTCTGCACCGTAGCTCGGTACCACAGCTTTGCACCGCAACACTGTGTCGCAACACTTCGTCCGCAACAAGGCACCGCAACACCTCGCTGCAACTCGGCCCTGCAATTCTTTGCCACAACTCGACGCCACAACTCTTCACCGCAACTCTGCACTTCAACTCTTCACCGATACGCGGGACGACTTTCTTCTT
>NW_018170654.1:0-215 GCF_001263595.1 Phalaenopsis equestris
GATTTATGCAGCCTCGAAAACTTTAAATCTTATGTCATAAGTACCTATGAAAAGTATTGACGATATTTTAAATAATTGAAAATTGATGCTCCTTCTAATTACGCCATTAGCTAGAGTTTATTGTTTATGCCTCATGAATGCATACTTAAGATCTTTAAAAGCAAAAAAAGAGGCATTTTTGTTATGTACAACTTTTAATATATTTTCTCTCCTTA
>NW_018170655.1:0-215 GCF_001263595.1 Phalaenopsis equestris
TTCTATAATCAATATAGATTCACCACCCAGTGACTAGTCTTGTAAGAATTAATTCATTTATTTCGATAATAATTACAATCACTCCCTCTTTCTTAGAAACACAATGAATACGACTAACCCAAGAACTGTTAGAGATATAATAAATAATTTCAACATCCAAACACTTTAAATTTCTTTCTCATCAACGTCTTTCATTAGAGGGTTCAATCTTTTTT
>NW_018170656.1:0-215 GCF_001263595.1 Phalaenopsis equestris
AACTTTAAGCCAAATTGACAAAAATCTAGTCTGTCACTCTAGAACTAACCATTTCTACACCCATAAAAACTTATCTCTCTATTTATTTGTACTCCCCTTAGATGATCACCATGGATCTGCCTAGAATGAAGTGCGGTATCCACCAATTGGGTGAAATCATGACCCTCCCGAGTCATTATGTTTCTTAATAGATTTTAACCTCACAAGTGATCAGT
>NW_018170657.1:0-215 GCF_001263595.1 Phalaenopsis equestris
AGGTTTGGGATTGGGTAGGGTGTAGGGGTGTAAACTAGTCGAGTAGAGCTCGACCTGCACTCTGCTCGAGCTTGAGCTTGATTAATCAATCCAGTTTAAGCTTAAGATCGAGCTTAATTCTATGAGTTTGAGTCGGCTCAAGAGCCAACTTATTTATTATGAAATATAAAAAATAATATTAATTCAAGCTAGTGTTGTAATAAAATAATAAATAA
>NW_018170658.1:0-215 GCF_001263595.1 Phalaenopsis equestris
ATATTAAATTTAAGCTTAGCCCCTCCAATTTACTATTTAAATAAATCTCATGAACATTCATTTACATTAGGAAATATATTTTTACTTGGTCACATTCAAATCATCGAATTTGAGACTTCTAACTCATAATTTATATTTTCTTTTATTTCTATTTTGACATTATTTTAAGTCCAAAAAATTTATTTTTTTAGAACCTTCGCAACATTTAATAGTCC
>NW_018170659.1:0-215 GCF_001263595.1 Phalaenopsis equestris
TATTATTAATAATATAAAGGTCAAAATAGTCAATCAAATTTTCAGAAACTTCATTGAAAAGATTATTAAAATAGCTCACTCACATATGTTGAATATCTTCTTCTAAAAAATACTTTTTGACTTTAATCTTTAATACACTCAATTAAATCTGTATTTTTTTTTTCTTCTTGTTTGGCTAGTTTATGTATATATTATTCATCATCTTTACTATCTAA
>NW_018170660.1:0-215 GCF_001263595.1 Phalaenopsis equestris
AAATCATAGGAGCATGTTAAAAGCCCCACAGGGAATAAAAAGAAATCATCTATACTCTTTCCAAAGAAACTTCAAAGCAATCAGCGACCTTCAAAGCAAGCCATTAATATTTTTCCTATAAAACCTAGAAAAGTGGAAGGATTCGATCTAAACATTTCGCTATAAGCAAATTGAAGTAGAAAAATGGTGACAGGATTTGATGTTGTGCCAAACAT
>NW_018170661.1:0-215 GCF_001263595.1 Phalaenopsis equestris
TTTTGTACTTGTATGTTTATGGTATGAAAATTCTTATAAGCATATTATTTTTAGTTTTCACTCCTACCTCTATATAAATATGAGGCTTAAATATTTTATCTTATTAAATATTTAAGTTTTGGGGGATGAAAACAATTTCTAAAACTTGAATTTTAGTTGTTCTCAAACGTGTTACATATAAATTTCATTTTGATTTGGAAAAAATGATTATGTAT
>NW_018170662.1:0-215 GCF_001263595.1 Phalaenopsis equestris
TGGGGCTTGAACAAGGCCAATTGAAGGCTCAATTTAGTATGTGGAAGTTTTTTGAAGATTTTATGATGCAAAACTGAGGCAATCAGATATATTTGGGGTTCAATTAGGTGAGATTTTAATTTTGGGTCAAATTGGGGGTTTTTTTACTTGAGCTAAAATTGGGTTTCAATGGGGATCAACTGGGCTTGAATTTGGTTTAAATTGAGTTTGTTCAT
>NW_018170663.1:0-215 GCF_001263595.1 Phalaenopsis equestris
ATGAGATAATGTTTTGTTAGAATATCACATCAAAATAAATTTTTTAAAAAAATTTACATATATACCACACGATTCTAATGTATTTACGTGTATAAGACTTAAAATTTGATCTTTACATTTATAACACATTGGAATTTAAAGTTTACGCAAAAAAGGGGTATTTCAATTTTGAAAAGTTAAGGAAGGAGATATTCTTAATGTGATGTCAAAAATTT
>NW_018170664.1:0-215 GCF_001263595.1 Phalaenopsis equestris
AGCTCCTTGACCTTGTAATCATTCTCCCATGCATAATATTAATTCTTCCCTTGATAATTTCTTCTCCTTACTCTGTGAATGGCTATTAAAACTTAGAGGGCAATAAGGTTTATAGTTAGAATTCCCCTGATTGTGGAGTTTCCCAATGAGTTTGCGTCATTGTTCCCCCATTATGGATTTAAAGCATCATAATTATTATTACTCCAACTAAAATT
>NW_018170665.1:0-215 GCF_001263595.1 Phalaenopsis equestris
AAGTGATTCATGATATGTAAAGAGGGCTGACTCATTAGCTAAAAGATAATAACTCCAATATTGTAGTACTCTTCGAGTAGAATTCCTTAGCATATGTTGAATATTTCCTTCTGGAGTCGTTGAGCTTTCGCCAAAATAGGCTCCAGGATGTCCTTGTTGACTAAGAATGACTCCAATGTCGGTGTCAGATGCATCACTTTTCACCTTGAACAAAA
>NW_018170666.1:0-215 GCF_001263595.1 Phalaenopsis equestris
TTTTCATACATAGGAAAAAATATTCAAGCCGTAAAAATTAGAGTTTGGGTGTGAAATGTAAATGCATAAGAATTGAGTGTTATGTGATGTGTGTAAATTCCCTTAAGCAAAGGGCAATTACATAAAGACCACCCGAAACATAATATTTACAAATCTATCACCCTCTTTGATTCATTTTTGAAATTCTCACTCAAGTATCAAAATTCATGATAAAA
>NW_018170667.1:0-215 GCF_001263595.1 Phalaenopsis equestris
TAAGAAGGTACTCCCGGAATGTTTACAACTGAAAGGCTCGTTTTAAACGAGACTTGCTAACTTAATTGCAAGTTGTGCATTAGAGGAGGTATTATACATTTATTGGCTTAGTCTTCTTATTTGGGAGTTTTATGGTCTATTGATTTGAAAATTTTACTTTAAATTGTGTTTTGGTTGAAAGCTTTATGGGTTTTTGTCAATTCAGTTTTCTGGTT
>NW_018170668.1:0-215 GCF_001263595.1 Phalaenopsis equestris
ACCCAATAATTAGGTTAATTACTTAGATAATCCCAAGCAAGATTTGAAGCAATTAAAGGGCACCCATTGTGAACTCCATGCTTGTCACTATTTATTTGTTGTGGATTTAGTGAAGGTCTCTACCATAAAAGTATTGAGAATTTGGATATTGAAGGGGAGAAGTTGAGATTTGTGATTTTTATATATACTTTTTTGAAAGTTATTTGTGATCACTT
>NW_018170669.1:0-215 GCF_001263595.1 Phalaenopsis equestris
ACCCAATAATTAGGTTAATTACTTAGATAATCCCATGCAAGATTTGAAGGAATTAAAGGGCACCCCTTGTGAACTCCATGCTTATCACTATTTATTTGTTGTGGGTTTAGTGAAGGTCTTTACCATGAGGGTATTGAGAATTTGGATATAGAAGGGGAGAAGTTGAAAATTGTGATTTTCATATATACTTTTTTGAAAGTTATTTGTGATCACTT
>NW_018170670.1:0-215 GCF_001263595.1 Phalaenopsis equestris
GAGATGGAAAGTTGTGCTTCGTAATTGGGAACAAAATTGATCTTCAGCTTTCTCTTTAGGCGTAGATATATATAGATAAGAATGCAGGATGTATGTGGAGTTCCACATATATGATGTGATGCAAAGTACAAAGTGTGTTCTTCGTTAGATAATATTGCATTTCCTTATTCATTTTTTTTACAGTTTTAGATATGCAAGTGATTTATTAATCTAGT
>NW_018170671.1:0-215 GCF_001263595.1 Phalaenopsis equestris
ATCATTGTTATCATAGCTACTTTCAAGGAGGCAATTTTCGGAACCTGATCAGGTGTTCACTATGGACAAGAGACAGTGACTACTCCGCATCATATTACAGCGACTCGACACCACTCAGGAATTAGAGTGAACTTTTGATTAAGTCAGTCAATAGGCGCTTATGGTTAATTATCTCTCACGATCATTAGAGTGAACTTTTGGTTAATTATCTCTCA
>NW_018170672.1:0-215 GCF_001263595.1 Phalaenopsis equestris
GGGAAAATCTGTTATAGACGGGCTACCGGAGAAGCCATTGGCAACGAGGGCTTGGAAAGGGATGAGATGATTGGAAGACCGACAAGAAACCCTCATGATTTGGTCAAGAGAGGAGAGGTGAAAGGGAATTTCGGCTAGGGCAAGGAATATAAGCTTGAAAAGAAGCGTGAGGGTTTTTTAATTTAGGATTTTAAAAACCCTTTTATTAAAAAAAA
>NW_018170673.1:0-215 GCF_001263595.1 Phalaenopsis equestris
GCTAGATCTGAGTTAAGGTTACGGTAGTCAAAGCCTGCTGCTAGTGATTAGCTAGGGTTTACCTATGAACTCCGCTGTTAGTCAGCCTAAATTTATCAGTGAATGGTCAAATCTGGTGGCAAAAGTCAAGGTAGTAAGATCCATGAGAGGCCGTCGAAACGTGAGCCATTAGGGATCTGAATATTTGGCCGGTAAATCTCTGGGCTCTCTAGCAG
>NW_018170674.1:0-215 GCF_001263595.1 Phalaenopsis equestris
AAAAAAAGCTCCTAATTTCCTACTTATTTGTGTCGTCCTCGTACACATCGAGGAGACGTGTGTCGCCTTGGGATTGGGCCCCACTAGTTGAGTTAGCTCTCTCTTGTCAAACTGCTGCTCCGTTCGGCGCAATCATGACCTTCCAAGTGATACACAGAAGATTGACTAGTGCGTGGTCATGTTTTGTGTTAGCATTTAGTGTTGTGGCTTGATTT
>NW_018170675.1:0-215 GCF_001263595.1 Phalaenopsis equestris
TAAAATCTTACATCGTGAATAAATTTCTTCTTCTTGGTGATGTTAGTCCGTATGGCAAAATGTTACTAACTAGTTAACTATATCTGCATACCACGATATCTACCACTCAGTAACATCATAAAGTTGATCATCAGGAAAATTTTCATTTATGACAAAATCAATATTCTTTTTATTTTCCTATTCAAGTCTTGACAGATGATCATCAATTTGATTAT
>NW_018170676.1:0-215 GCF_001263595.1 Phalaenopsis equestris
ATTCACTTTAAATATCTTTCGAG
Source organism: Phalaenopsis equestris (assembly GCF_001263595.1). Lineage (NCBI taxonomy): Eukaryota > Viridiplantae > Streptophyta > Magnoliopsida > Asparagales > Orchidaceae > Phalaenopsis > Phalaenopsis equestris. The sequence continues at coordinate 24 of NW_018170676.1, forward strand.
GTTTGGGATCTTCAATATTAATAACTCCATAGGGGTAGAATTTTACAACAATGAATGGCTCTGCTCACATAGACTTCATTTTTCCAGGGAATAATTTCAATCTAGTATTGTATAATAAGATTTTCTGTCATGCTCAAATTTCATTTTCATTATCTTGTGATCATGTCATTCTTTCATTTTCTCCTTATATAT
>NW_018170677.1:0-215 GCF_001263595.1 Phalaenopsis equestris
AAAAGGATCAAATTTGGAGCAAATAGGTGAAACATTTACAAAAGTGTTTTGGCGCCTAAGCGTCATATCCAGCGCTTAAGCTCCAGTTAAACAAAGAAGCCTATGCCTAAGCGCCAAAGGCCCTACGCTTAAGCGCCAGTAACAGTTATTAGATGAGTAAATTTCATTTTTGGGAATTTTCAAGAGGTTTTTGAGGCACCTATTGGCTTAATAGG
>NW_018170678.1:0-215 GCF_001263595.1 Phalaenopsis equestris
TTTGACCAGTCCCCCACTTAATGTCTCAGGCAGCCATTCGTAGTAGATCAAATTTAATGGTCCAATAGAATTCTGCCATTTTAGCAACCCTCCCCAACAACCAATGGGATGCATCCTAGATGGATTAAGTCCACTGCTTTATGCCATTTGGAGGAAAAAATGTGCTAACTTATATTGGTTTCCTATAAAAACCAATGGGATCTTAATTTTTTTTT
>NW_018170679.1:0-215 GCF_001263595.1 Phalaenopsis equestris
TATAAAATTGATATTTTCATAATCACTTTAGACACATAACAGCAAGAGATGCATAACAAATTTTAAAAAAAATATTATAAAAAGATAAAGTATCAGTTCCTCATTAGATCATTGAGATGTATACTCATTAAGTTGCAAATAAATTCTATCATGAAGATTTCATAAACATAGAGAAGCTAAACTTAAAAATTCAATTAGAACATTTTAAAATTTAA
>NW_018170680.1:0-215 GCF_001263595.1 Phalaenopsis equestris
GAAGGCTTGGAGAGTCTCTGGAAACAATTTGGTAGAGTTTCCCTTAGGTTTTTGGATTAGCTCCTCCCTTGGTTGTGGGAGGTGGGGTTTAAATATGAGAGCTTAGGGTGGCCACCATGGATAGCCAGTGGGTGCAAAGGGTTGCTGAGGTGGAGGGCTGAGTGTCATCAATTCTCACCCACCAATGACCAATGGGGATGAGCCAACTCAGGGAG
>NW_018170681.1:0-215 GCF_001263595.1 Phalaenopsis equestris
TTTTTTTATGACATTTTGTTCTACACTCGTATAGAGATAGAGCATATGTGTCATCTGAGGGCAGTCCTGAAGATGTTGAGGGAGCATCAGTTGTATACCAACTTGAAAAATGTTCATTTGCACAATTACAAGTGGAGTACCAAGGACATGTGGTAACTAGAATGGGAGTAGCAGTAGATTAATCCAAGATTGAGGCTATGTTTGATTGACCCTTA
>NW_018170682.1:0-215 GCF_001263595.1 Phalaenopsis equestris
CCTATAAGCTACACAAAAGATTTTCTCATAGAGATGATGGGCAACTCAACCAAAGATATCCCATTTCATCCTCAATGATACAAAGGTCAATCTCCAATTGAAGACCAGAAAGACTTCTCAAAAAAGCTGATTAGATAAAGGACCAAAATTCTAGAATATTTGAATCCCAAAAATATGCCATAACATAAATACTAGGGTGTGACAATTGAGAAATA
>NW_018170683.1:0-215 GCF_001263595.1 Phalaenopsis equestris
GTATTTGAAAAATAAATTCACTTATTACTTTATAGTTCTTGCCAATTAGTTGAAGGCTTCAATGACAAAAAATAAAATACTATGAAGTAAAATAAATTTACTTCCTCTTCAATTTCTTCAAACCAATCTTTTCTACTCTCGTTGACCTCACACCTCACTTTAATTGATTTGAATTCTTCCATTGCTTGATTGCTTGAGATGGTTTTTTTTTTATT
>NW_018170684.1:0-215 GCF_001263595.1 Phalaenopsis equestris
AACAACTGCAACACAACAACTAAACTAACTTACAGCTGAACAGGTATGGGGGCATAATAGTTTCACAACTACAAATGCACCAAACAGAGTCTAACTCAAACTAAAATTGACTCAAAAAATTTGGATTCTGGGTCGACCAAAATAATTGTAGTCAGTGTTTGGGTTAGGAATCCTAACATGTTTAAATTTTCAGGTCAGGTTTAGATTGACCTGCC
>NW_018170685.1:0-215 GCF_001263595.1 Phalaenopsis equestris
ATTTATCAATTGAGAGACGCAAATAATCAAGCCGGAGCTTGGGGCGGAGCCTCTTGAAAATTTGCGTGCGGGTTGGGACCTCGAGAACTCTAACACATTTCAAGTAGACTAAAGGATCAGCAAGAACTTCTGGAATTTCTTCTAAAAAACTCATAAAACCATCAACAGTCGGATCATCCCGCACTGGTTCAATTGATATCGGAGCTTCAAATACA
>NW_018170686.1:0-215 GCF_001263595.1 Phalaenopsis equestris
ATGTGTTTTTAGTGTTAAGTTTGTTTAGTGTTTGTTCTTAGGAATTATCACATCCAAGACTTTTTATATTGAGAAATTATGTATTACAAATTTTTGTATTTGTTTGTGAATTAATATAAGTGCTTGTTTGTATGTAAACTTTTGTGTTATTTTATGTTGGAACGATTTAGTTAATATTGTTGAATTTTGAGAAAGAGGAGAGTTGAAGGGGAATA
>NW_018170687.1:0-215 GCF_001263595.1 Phalaenopsis equestris
AATTTTTTTGAATTATAGGAGGTATTTGAGGTTGGTTCATTCCAAATTAGTCTAACTTCCTATAAATGTCTTCTACTTGAGAAGTTAGAATTGAAAGCACATTATTATCATGTACAATAGATACCTTCCTAGGGTTTACTCTTTCAAAGGGCCACTAGAAATTATTATTGGCCATCTCCTTAATCAGAGAAAGCCTCATCAAATGGCTTGGACAC
>NW_018170688.1:0-215 GCF_001263595.1 Phalaenopsis equestris
GGAAGTTCAACTAGTGAAGTGGGCTTCGAACGTAACCCATTATCCTTGCACCTCTCATTCAAAGCTTTCACCAGTTCATTAGGATCATTTTGAACTTTCTTAGCACGTTCCTGGAAATTTGTAGAGCAAAAAATTGCAATTAGGTTTCAGTCTCATCAACATCTCATCTGCTTGCCTGAAGTACACCATCTGAAATTTTACCTTCTTCCATTTTC
>NW_018170689.1:0-215 GCF_001263595.1 Phalaenopsis equestris
CGAACACGAGCTATTTTGAACGAGTCGAACACGAGGAAAGCCTGAGCTCGCTCAGCTCGGCTCGTTTACAACCCTAATCCGAAGTAGATGTGGCCAGATGAATTTTAATTATGAAAGATTTTGATCTAATATTGTTTGATACAAAATCTTAAATTATTATAAATACTAAAAATAATTTTCAAAAGATTATTCATTTATGATAAAATTTTGGACAT
>NW_018170690.1:0-215 GCF_001263595.1 Phalaenopsis equestris
TCATACAATAAATAATAGGGAATTTTACATACATACCACACATTTCTCATGCATTTACATATCTAACACCCAAAGTTTTGATAAATTATTTTAATCAAGAAAAGTTTTGATTAATTTAATGTAGTTCAATTATCTCTCTAATTATTGAACAAACTAAAATAATTTCTTTTTTTTCATCTCCTATAAATTAAAATAACTCATTTCATAAAAAAAAA
>NW_018170691.1:0-215 GCF_001263595.1 Phalaenopsis equestris
TGCATATAAGAAGAATGAAGTAAAATGAGAGAACAATGCCTAAAGTGACACTTGTGTCAGCTAGTCGCTTGTCCCAGTCTTCCTTGACTCTTGGGATGCCTACACCCTCTACCTCCGACTCAGAACTCTCAGGTGATATAATTCCTCCTCTTAATCTCACAACTTTAAGGAGAACCTCTTGCAGTAATGTGGGACATCTACCTGATCGTTTTGGG
>NW_018170692.1:0-215 GCF_001263595.1 Phalaenopsis equestris
TGCATATAAGAAGAATGAAGTAAAATGAGAGAACAGTGCCTAAAGTGACACTTGTGTCAGTTAGTCCCTTGTCCCAGTCTTCCTTGACTTTTGAGATGCCTACACCCTCTACCTCCGACTCAAAACTCTCAGGTGATATGATTCCTCCTCTTAATCTCACAACTTTAAGGGGAACCTCTCGCAGTAATGTGGGACATCTACCTGATCGTTTTGGG
>NW_018170693.1:0-215 GCF_001263595.1 Phalaenopsis equestris
TATTTAAATTTAGAAAATAGGATTTTCAAAGGTTACTTTATTTAATTATAAAAAATAAAGTTAGTATTCTTGGAAAAGTTATTAAAGGTCTCCTAAGGTCAAAGAAACACTTAGGCACAATTTCATGATTTTTATAATTAAATTCTTATTATTATAATTTTATTTTTTAATAAATTTTAGTGATTAAATTAAATAGAAAATAATGTTTTAATTAC
>NW_018170694.1:0-215 GCF_001263595.1 Phalaenopsis equestris
GATATGTAAATACATAAGAATTGAATGGTATATATATAAATATTCCAAAATTATAAAATCCAACCAAATTATTCATATTAACCACTCGGGTTGAATATAAAACTCAGGTGCGACTATTGAAAAAATCTCACATACAGAGTCCGGACGCGTCTTTGTGTTCGGACTTCAATAAAATCTTGCCACGTGAATCTGACTGTGCTCACCTAAAAAATGAC
>NW_018170695.1:0-215 GCF_001263595.1 Phalaenopsis equestris
CAGTCAGGGGAGAGTAGACGGAACTTTCCTCCCCAAATAATTGTTATGTTTATATTGTTAACTGCTATGCTGACGGAATAATATTGATCATGAGACAGGTAAGGGTATTTCCACCCTAGATTAATGTGATGTTTACATCGCTAACTACTGTACTGACGGGAGTCAATGGGACAATATCAGTCAAGGTGTGTTAGATTTTATTGACGGTGATCCTC
>NW_018170696.1:0-215 GCF_001263595.1 Phalaenopsis equestris
CAGTCAGGGGAGAGTAGACGGAACTTTCCTCCCCAGATAATTGTTATGTTTATATTGTTAATTGCTATGCTGACGGAATAATATTGATCATGAGGCAGGTAAGGGTATTTCCACCCTAGACTAATGTGATGTTTACATCGCTAACTACTGTATTGACGGGAGTCAATGGGACAATATCGATCAAGGTGTGTTAGATTTTATTGACGGTGATCCTC
>NW_018170697.1:0-215 GCF_001263595.1 Phalaenopsis equestris
TATATCTATATATAAATGTAAAGTGCAAGAAATTGGCCCAAAGTATCTATGCAAAATGTCCATAGTATAATACTATATATTTTTTATATTTTATATTAAGTTTTTTTTAAAAAAAATATAACAAAAACGCACTTCAAATTGCAAAACTTTATGCAAGATTTGCACAACTATATATCTAATCAAACAAAATTGGGGTTAAAGTGCAACATAAGTAT
>NW_018170698.1:0-215 GCF_001263595.1 Phalaenopsis equestris
TCTACCTCAAGATGTAATCTACTAGAGTCTAGTTGGGCTTTTGTTTCTCCATTATGAGGTATCCAATAAACACATGATGCTACGCTCCAGCAAATCTCTTCACGAACAGCTGTTCTAATTCGACAAATGTTTTGACTGATCTGTTAAGTAGTTCGACATACCAATCAATAGCTATCCTTAACAGGCTGCTGACAAACTATTAGAAGAGTAAAGCT
>NW_018170699.1:0-215 GCF_001263595.1 Phalaenopsis equestris
GAATTTGGAGTGATTGGAGCAAAAAGAACATAAATGGACCAAAATGAATAAAATCGGAGCAAATCAGGTCGAATCGGGGCACACAGGAGCTATGAGGATAAAAAACAGACACTTAAGTACCTGTGCCCGGTGCGTAAGCACCAAAAATGGTGCTTAGGCGCCACCAAATAGAGATGAGGGCGCCTAAACGCCCCAAAATCGGTGCTTAGACGTCA
>NW_018170700.1:0-215 GCF_001263595.1 Phalaenopsis equestris
CATATTTTATTATATTTTGGTTGTATAGGTTGTATTTGGGTCTGTCAAAAAAACTCATTGCTCGCGAATTACTCGTGATCGACTCATTAAGCAGCTCATATTTGGCTCGTTCGTTAAGTAAATGAGACGAACATGAACGACCCTTTGTTTGCTCTTTTTCGGCTCGTTTTTTCTCTAAATTAGAAATTATATATATTATTTATATAATAATATTA
>NW_018170701.1:0-215 GCF_001263595.1 Phalaenopsis equestris
GAACCAAACGGTACGGCGGCGTTTTGAAAACGTCATATGTACTTATAAGCTGCCCCAAACGGACCCTAATTTTTATTATTTGCTCAAGAATGTGAAATTTTTTGGTTAAAATGTGATATAATCTTGAGATGAACTTTCACTACGCTAGAGGTTGATGATGCTCTTTTCATAAAAAGACAATATTATATTAGAGCATCATTATAAAATTGATATTT
>NW_018170702.1:0-215 GCF_001263595.1 Phalaenopsis equestris
TAGGAGTTTCTTTATCCACGTTACAACTCCACACTAAAAGAATAAAAGTAAAAAAAGTGTACCCAAAAAAGGACAACAAGTCCAGTATACCAAAACAATCGTTTACCCCACAAAAAGATGTACACCAAAAAATTTTAAAAAAACACAAAAACAAAGCGAAGAGCTCCAAGCGGCATAAAAATCACAAACATCAGCTTTCCACGAGAAAACCTGCA
>NW_018170703.1:0-215 GCF_001263595.1 Phalaenopsis equestris
AATAAATATTTAGTGGTATCTTGAATATTCATCCAAAAAGTAAAAAATAACGGTTTCCTACTAGCTATCCAAGATTTGATCGAGAAAAGGTAAAGGAAAATGGTATTTTCTAGTGGCAGCATTTAATATTCTATAATCAATGTGAATTTGTCATCAAGTAAGTTGCCTTGTCGGAATTAGTTCAACCACAATCACTCATCCTTTCTTAGGAACAC
>NW_018170704.1:0-215 GCF_001263595.1 Phalaenopsis equestris
ATTTGGATAAAGTTGTTTCTTTTAAATTTTAGGGTACCTAACTTATTACTTGTGGTTGATTGATTTTAGAATTGATAGTTTAGGAGTCCAATCTGATTATTTTGTTGGGGCCATTAACATGCATGCCACTCAATTTCTACATATTTCCATATCTAACACCTAAATTTCACTTTTCACATATATACCACCAAAATCTTTCATATCACATGAAAAAT
>NW_018170705.1:0-215 GCF_001263595.1 Phalaenopsis equestris
AAACAGTTTGATCTCTTTATTGCCCTGTTTTCAGGAAAAAAAAAAAAAAACATTAGGCGGGGAGAAGAAAGATGCCAATTTGATAGTATTTTGATCATATTATGATGCTTAAGTCATAATAATATTATAATTTTATTAAAATAACATCAAATTGTATGTGCAAAATTCACACGTAATATCCATATTCGCTCCTGTTTTATCAATTATATAAGAAT
>NW_018170706.1:0-215 GCF_001263595.1 Phalaenopsis equestris
GATTAGTTGCAGTGGAAAATGCTTATTTCAATTGAACTAGCATCACATAAACATTCTTATTTTTTGTGTTTTTGTTTTATTTAATGATTTGTGAAGCTTCATCAAAGATATTATAGATTTTATCTTGAATTTACACTTGCATTACTTTGCTTTTATGATAAAATTTAATGGTTTTTTATGAACTTTTTTTGTTTCATCAGATGTAATTTAATTTA
>NW_018170707.1:0-215 GCF_001263595.1 Phalaenopsis equestris
ATCTTCAGTTACTAAACGGTGGACCTTTACGATTGGGGGGCCTATTAGTACATGTAGAATTAGTGTTGGCTTTTTCCACGGGAAAAAAAGAAATATGACGGCAATTGTTTTTAAGATGGTTAGGGACATGAATGCCAATTATCCAGTATTTTGGTGAGCAGATCAAATTGTTTTGTTTGCAAGAGAAATGTAGATTTTTCTATCACAAGTTTGTA
>NW_018170708.1:0-215 GCF_001263595.1 Phalaenopsis equestris
TTTTTTTTTTCTGAAAAAAGTTATAAAATCAGTATACTTGAGCATATGATTAAAATTTTGTGTTTTTTGCTTAGGGAGAAAGGAAAGTTGAATCTAAGATAAAACCAAAAATAGTTGATTCGGTTGGAAAGAAAGAAACCAGTAAAATAACTCTTTAAATTTACACAAATTTTATGTTACATGTTTATGTTCTCAACCATTTTTGTTATAACAAA
>NW_018170709.1:0-215 GCF_001263595.1 Phalaenopsis equestris
ACATTTGTTGCCTTCTCTAAGGAGGGGGATCCAAAGAATTTGTAGTTTGTAAGTGGATATCATGTTGGTGATTAGCTTGAGAAGGGAGGCAAGGAACCAGGGGGGAGGCAGTTGGTCCTTGAAAGCCTGAACCAGCCAAGAAGAGTCAAGCTCCAAGTGTAGATGTTTCTAACCCATGGCCAGCAATTTTAATAGACCAAGCAACAGCTTGGGTT
>NW_018170710.1:0-215 GCF_001263595.1 Phalaenopsis equestris
ATGAATCGTCGGGATACAACCAAATCAAGATGGCTTCAGAAGATGTAGCACTTACAGCTTTCAGAACATCGATCGGGGTCTTCTGCTACACAGTGATACCGTTTGGGTTGAAGAATGTCGGAGCAACATATCAACAAGATATGTCAAAGATCTTTGACGAACTCATTCACAAATAAGTGGAATGCTATGTAGATGATTTGATCATCAAAAGTAAA
>NW_018170711.1:0-215 GCF_001263595.1 Phalaenopsis equestris
TATGAAAATGCTCTGGTATGTAGTTCAAGTCCTTCTAGGACGTTGATGAATTTTCCTTGAATGCCCACAAAATATTCAAATTCCGGGTTTCAGACCCTTTACATCTTATTCAACTCATGCTTGAAAATGATCTGCAGCTACCGAGGCTCAACAAACTGAAGTATGTAAGGCTCCACATCTAGGTGCTCTTTGCTCTATAGTGACATTGAAGTTGT
>NW_018170712.1:0-215 GCF_001263595.1 Phalaenopsis equestris
AATAAGCCAAACACGAGCTTCTTAACGAACCCAACAAGAGGTGTTCGTGAAACTTTTGACAGTCTTATTTATGTGGCATCCGCAGTAAAAGACCTCTCAAGCCGGGGGTTAGAACCCCCTCTGACATTAGTAGCTTTAAAGAGGTGGTACTCAAATTGTTAGGCATATTAGAGGTAATTGGAGGCTCGTATTAGCCTCTGATCAATCCTATTATA
>NW_018170713.1:0-215 GCF_001263595.1 Phalaenopsis equestris
TTGGGAATTTTTGGGAGGTTTAGGATCAATTTGGAAGTGTTGTAGTATGCTTGTAAAATTTTGGTGGAATTTGGCATTTTTGGGTAAATGGGGATATTTTGGTAATTTTGAGTAATGTAAGGGTATTTTGGGAATTTTGGGAGACAGTGGGGTATTTTTGACAATTTGACTGGTTTCACAAGATTTTGGTGAAAATTTGAGAAGTTGGGCAACTT
>NW_018170714.1:0-215 GCF_001263595.1 Phalaenopsis equestris
AAAAAAAAAAAAATCTTGCTTGAGTAACTAATGTAATATAAAGCTGAGAAATTCTCTTAGAAGTTTACCATTTGCCTACTTATTACTTTAACATCTCTGTATATTGAAGATATGTTAGGGTTAGACTGCTAATGACATTCAGTCAATTTGGCATCCATTTTATTAATTTATTTTTTAGTTTCCAGTTGTATTATTTTTCTTCTATGCTACTTCAG
>NW_018170715.1:0-215 GCF_001263595.1 Phalaenopsis equestris
TGTGACGTGCAACTGCATGGAGGGTAGGGTGTGCGGTGGCGGCCAAACGTAGCCGAGACCAGTCGATACATGTTTGTATCATATATTTTCAAGAATCAAACTATTTTGAGTCGATGTCTTATTCGTATCCCGTGTACATATTCAAGCAATATAAGTTGGGAATAAAATGAAAAACCTTAAAATATTGAATTATAGAATTTACCCTATAAAAAAAA
>NW_018170716.1:0-215 GCF_001263595.1 Phalaenopsis equestris
TGTTTGAATAGTCTCATAACACAAATAGAAAAAAATTGTCCTAATCTTCCTCTGTGCCCTCGTCATCCTCCTCCTCAATATTCTTATATGTTACCTGCTTTCTTCTCAGGTCTGTCTGACGTCTCAACGCGTCTAACTATTTTTTTCAATTTAGCCTTTATTTCAAACTTCATATAGGTGAGCTAGACAGCGAATCTCATCTCCATATTTATAGT
>NW_018170717.1:0-215 GCF_001263595.1 Phalaenopsis equestris
CGATATTATATTCAAGAAAAAGTTCAACGATATTGGGTCTCTTGATCGGATATTAATTGGCTCAGAAATATCTTTGTAAGATAAAAAATATTCTTATCACATGAATAAATATTTTGAGATCTACTTAGGCCTAGAAAGAAAGAATTAAAGTGAATGACTATGTTATTAGCAAATTAACGAAAATTCTACCTTGAAGTCATATCTTTCAGTGCCCA
>NW_018170718.1:0-215 GCF_001263595.1 Phalaenopsis equestris
TGTTATAGCTTTCTAACATTTAAATCAAATTGACTAGAAATTGAATTTTTTTAAACATAATAAATTTTAAATAATAAAAAAATTTTAACTTGTGAGTTCAGTTTCATACCTAAAACAAAAATCCCCGCTTTTACTTCATTGCATTTGTTGAGAGATATATACTTCCTGTCATATAAATGAAAACGCAAAGAACACAAGTAAACACAGATCGTTTA
>NW_018170719.1:0-215 GCF_001263595.1 Phalaenopsis equestris
AAGTTTTGACTTTATTGCAAAGTAAGGAAATATAAATGGAAATATAATCAAAGACATTGTTATCAGTTGTCCAACAACAACACACTGCCTCTGATTCTCAATTGCAATCCTTGATGAACGCAAGGATTAATTATGCGATAACCGCCCAACGAAGCATGAATATTGTGGGAAAGGTAGACCATATGATACACCTAAAATATATAGTATTTTTAGAC
>NW_018170720.1:0-215 GCF_001263595.1 Phalaenopsis equestris
CTACCCGTCATTGAATACTTCAATGCAATGAATGGTTTATGGATTGACTTAGATTACTTTCAATATTTCAATATAAAATGTAATGATGATGTTAAAATAATATGTAGGAAGAGATAATTTTTTTGCATTTCTTGCCCGTCTCTCCGTGGAACATGATCAAGTTTGGGCAAGACGGTAACGCAGTTTCTTTAAGGCATTTTTTATGCGCCTTAATT
>NW_018170721.1:0-215 GCF_001263595.1 Phalaenopsis equestris
TTTTTTTTTTTTTTTTTTTTGGTTAGAATTTGGATGCATGAGCGTTGGTTCAAAAAAATACACAGGCATCACTCAAATTTTTTTTTATTTCTTTATTATATTCACAAGGCATTAGAATGTTCTAGGTAAGATTTGAGTGCTATGTGCTTAAATATAAAAGTTTAGATTTAAGATATGTACATACATAAGAAATTTGTGCAATGTATGTAAATATG
>NW_018170722.1:0-215 GCF_001263595.1 Phalaenopsis equestris
ATTTTTTGATATAATTCAGGATAAGAAACAATTACAACGGTTTCTATGAGCATTAAATTACGTTTCTAATTTTTATCAAAATCTAGCTATATAACAACAATTTTATCAGATTATTTGAAGAAAAATCCTCCTATACGGACACATTCATGTTAATGTTGTTCGCCTTATTAAACAAAAAGTAAAAAATCTTCCTTGCCGCAATTTAGCTAATTCTA
>NW_018170723.1:0-215 GCF_001263595.1 Phalaenopsis equestris
ATGGTAAGACATCTTAAGGGTGAGCCCAATGTGGATTTTCCTCCTTGCCCCAGTTTACTTCCTTATGTTCCTATTCACGATGAAGATGAGGAAGAAGAAGAAGAAGATGAGAAGAGTGATATTTTTATGACTCTTGTTTAATTTTTTTTGATGTTTGTTTGTTACCTGTGATTATATGGTGATGTACTTTTATTTGGGAACTATTGAATTAAAGA
>NW_018170724.1:0-215 GCF_001263595.1 Phalaenopsis equestris
ATCACGCCAGATAAGGGTATGCTGAGGTTCTCATATCATCTGACAGAGCCATGTACCAACCACAAAGCAGAATATGAAGAGCTAATTATCGGGTTGGAGTTGGCAATCTAGATGGACATAACATATATTGCCATCTACGGCGACTCTCAACTCATCATCCATCAAGTCATCGGATAGTATAAGATTTTAAAACCAAGATTAGCGGAATACCATCA
>NW_018170725.1:0-215 GCF_001263595.1 Phalaenopsis equestris
ATCTGATGAATTTAAGCTCTGACACATGACAAGCCAGATTGGCGGATGATGCACCAATTTACAGATTATTGGCGTATGAGGTGCCAAAAACCTGAACACGCCAGATCACCTAGAAAACTGTAAAATTGCACAACAAGCTCCATTTTAACTGCTTGTGTCATCTCCTACCTCTAAGCCTTTACCTAGGGCTTCTTATTGAGGATGGTAGAGAAGAT
>NW_018170726.1:0-215 GCF_001263595.1 Phalaenopsis equestris
TAATAATAATAATAATAATAATAATAAAACAACTTCATTTAGAAATATATTTGTTAATCCTTTTTGTTTGGATAATTGATTTTTTGATAATAATGTTTTATAATTTTCTAACCTGTAAATTTTTATATTAAATATCAAATATCGATTTTTTAATTTATTTTTATTAATCATATCCATATATAGATTAAGGCGGTATTTGGCTACGGCTTGGATTT
>NW_018170727.1:0-215 GCF_001263595.1 Phalaenopsis equestris
TGAATGGATTTTGTACTTCAGAATAAGTTCCATCTTTTAGCGAGCAGATCTATCTGTTTATCGATCAAATCTGATATTCTTCAAGACATACTTCTTTTCCACCTTGTTCTTCACGAAAAGAGCAGAGAACAACAAGAATAAGAAACCAGACCAGCGCTGCAACTCGAGGTGGCAAAAAGTTTAAAAGGAAAGCATGATTGGAGATCCCCTGATGG
>NW_018170728.1:0-215 GCF_001263595.1 Phalaenopsis equestris
TTTTTTTAATGAGTCTAATTTGTTTTATTTTATTTCAAAAAGTAAGGATATTTAGGAGAAAAAAGACAGAAATCAAAACATGGTAGAAATGCCCCAAAACAACACGGTTGTTTCGAATGTCTTTTCTAAAATAATGAATGATACGACAAAATTAATTAAGAATTCTCGGTCTTAGTCCAATAATAATAAGGGATGTCAAAGTTTTAAGAAAAATA
>NW_018170729.1:0-215 GCF_001263595.1 Phalaenopsis equestris
TATGATGCAGTTATCAACCACAATCCCTAAGCATGGATGCCCTATTATATATGACTGGGGATATGTCAATGCATGCAACAAATTTTAAAATCAGCTTGAAGGCCATGTAAGAAATTAGATGAACGGTTTTAAAAGTACTGAAACTTTTAATCTTAAAATTTTGATTATCTTAATCTTTTTTTATTAGGATTTTGAGTAGAAAATTTATAATTTTA
>NW_018170730.1:0-215 GCF_001263595.1 Phalaenopsis equestris
AAGTAGCTTCTAGCCTTGAGTCGATCGGTTCTTCTAACCAATGGCAATTCCAAAGCACTTGACACCATCAGAGCTAAAGAGGGCTCTGTGTTGTATATGGATGACTTCAAGTGAACCCTTGAAAATTTTTTAGCTTTATCTAATATTTCTTCATCAGGAAATCCAAGATAAGATGCTTCATATAAGCTTAATAAAGCCCTCACATCATTACATAA
>NW_018170731.1:0-215 GCF_001263595.1 Phalaenopsis equestris
AGCATCAGTCAATATAATATTATCTACATATAATATGAGAATGATAATTTTACCTCTATGATTGAATTTAACAAAAAATATATGATCAATTTGATAAGGATGATATCTGTTTGTAATCAATGTTTTATAAATGTGTCAAATCAAGTACTTGGAGATTGTTTTAAGTCATGTAAGGACTTCTTCAACTTGCAAACTAACCAGTTGTTTGAACTATG
>NW_018170732.1:0-215 GCF_001263595.1 Phalaenopsis equestris
CAGTTTCAATTAGATGTATGTGTTTTTATTCAACAAGACCATTTTGTTTTGGTGTGTATATGTTACTCATTTGGTGTTGAATTCTCTAGTGTGCATCAAAAATGCGAGAGTGCTGAACCTAAGGAGATTTAATGATATTGAAGGGAGAAAGTACGATAAAGAATGACCCACTGACAGAAGATCATGATGGCAGCGGTCGACGACTGGTGGCAGCG
>NW_018170733.1:0-215 GCF_001263595.1 Phalaenopsis equestris
AATGATTACAACTTACTTGCAAGTGATGATAATTTTCTTGTAATCAGATTAAGTTCAAAGGGGAGAAGCTGAGTTGAGACTGAGGTTATAACTCAAGAGATTGATGGAGTGATCATGCACTCACGAGATATAATTCCAAGCGATGTCAATGGGGAATTAGATGTAGTTTCAGCTTCTGAAATTTACAATGACAATTTTGGAGATTCTGAAGATTT
>NW_018170734.1:0-215 GCF_001263595.1 Phalaenopsis equestris
TATAGGACTTTTTGATTAAGCCCTGAATATCGAACACACAGGGTGAATTTCTTTCTTTAAATATGTGAAAATAAATTACATAACAATCTACTTTGTAAAATATTCTTACTCAAACTATAGAAACTATAATTGGAATGAAAGTTCAATTCTGTTTTTTAATTTTTTATAATTGAAAATAATGTAAATAACTAACTAAATTTAACTAGATATTTGTA
>NW_018170735.1:0-215 GCF_001263595.1 Phalaenopsis equestris
ATATATATATATATATGCATATCTGTGTGTGTGTGTGTGTGTGTGAGAGCGAGCACCGTTGGGAGACAAGTTGGTAGGCAGCTACGTTGTTAGTCGTAAGACCCTTCTGACCTAGGTTCGATCTGTACGGGGACAGATAGAAGATGTAAAGAGCGGTATTCTCAAATATCACCTTTTTAAATGTGTATATATATATATATATATATATCTGTGTG
>NW_018170736.1:0-215 GCF_001263595.1 Phalaenopsis equestris
CAGTCCTCCGAATCCCCATCACTGCCGCCGCATCCCACCTCGCTGCTGCAGCCTAGCACAGCCATTTTCGGCTGTCTTTCCTGCAGCCTAGCCGCCCAGCCGCTTGTTTTCCCTCATTCCAGCCTGCTGCCTTGCCACAACCCCTTAACCTTGCTGCCGTCCATCAAAAAGCAACAAGCCTGCTGTTCTCCGGACTATTCCAACCGGTCCTCCCC
>NW_018170737.1:0-215 GCF_001263595.1 Phalaenopsis equestris
TAGTGTTTAGGGTTAATTAAGCCTAATGTAAGTAATGCTAGATTAGTTTAATTAGATCTAATTTGGGCTAAACCTAATTAGGGGTTAATTATACTTAAGCTTAATTTAATTAAGGTTTAAGGAGACTAGTTAGGTCTAATAGGGATTAGAATGAATGAGTGTTTAATTTTGCTTAAGCTTAATAAAATTAAGACTTAAGAGAGATTAGGCCTAAT
>NW_018170738.1:0-215 GCF_001263595.1 Phalaenopsis equestris
GTTAGATTTTGAATTTGTTGAACCTCTATATTGTTGTGACGTAATTTTTTTTCTTTTAGAACATCACATTACTCTTTTGTAAGCATATGAATCTATCATGGAGTATGATCATTGTCCTAAAATTTTAATGAAAATCTTACTCAATAACCATAATCATCTATTGAGAAGATTGAATTAAATTTGACATGAATTTTAATGTATTTTAAAACTTTTGG
>NW_018170739.1:0-215 GCF_001263595.1 Phalaenopsis equestris
CCATTAAGCAAATTTTACCCCTATGAGGGATAATATGAATGAACTCTACCAATATCTTACGTATGAGGATGCAAATTGGTAGGCAAGAGATGGTGGAAATGTGAGTTTTTCTTCATAACTATTAAATCTTGCTTTTAAAGCCTAACACTTTTGTATTGCATCAAAATTACTTTCTACTAGTAAATATTCAGAATCATATTGGAGAGATTGGAGCA
>NW_018170740.1:0-215 GCF_001263595.1 Phalaenopsis equestris
CATTGTTAAATGATATGATTTGATTCTCAAGAAAATTGCAAATCATACTTGTACTTATCAACAAATCCATCCAGATAAAAATTGATTATGTAATGCCAGAAGAAAATGGAACTAAAGACTATGTATGTATGCATATATGTTCAACTCGATATTAAATGATCTAAATCAAAATATTATTTTTCAGCTAAACTTTAGCTGGCTCTTAGTATTTAACA
>NW_018170741.1:0-215 GCF_001263595.1 Phalaenopsis equestris
TCGATGAACACGGTTGGCCCGCACGGCTTCTTTTCATTAGTACAATCGAACAGGGGAGGCATGCTCATTGGTTCTCCTTCTTCCACGTAGCATATGGCATCACGGCATATTATTTTTATATAATATATATTACATTAGAGCGAGTGGTACGACTGTAAAATTTAAATGGTGGTATTTTAGATGTGGTATGAAAGATTTGAGTGGTATGATTGTAA
>NW_018170742.1:0-215 GCF_001263595.1 Phalaenopsis equestris
TATTTTCTTTCGTTGAATCGCTCTCTCGCGCGTGATTTATATGAACTATGTTTTATGTATGTAAATCTCTTTTCCTATTAACACTTTGCATTCCAATCATTCACATGAGCACTTTTGTCTAATTAAATTTCAACGACACAAATTGCAAAAAGAATCACTTTATCTTAACTGAAATATCCCCATTGAGGTCTGTTAAGTAGTTTTTAGATTTTGTA
>NW_018170743.1:0-215 GCF_001263595.1 Phalaenopsis equestris
GTGCTTTAAGATTTAATAATGTTTATTTTCTTAATTTCTGTACTACATTTATAGTATTCATTAAAGTGTTTCAACATTAAACTGTTATGCACCAATTTCGTGCCATAATATGGTTCCTATCATTTTTTGGTTGCCAAGTCAAGGAAATCGAACTCGTAGTTTTACTGAAGGAAGTAAATAAAGCAAACATATAAGGAGCAATAAGTTCTTTTTTT
>NW_018170744.1:0-215 GCF_001263595.1 Phalaenopsis equestris
CGAACCAATAATCTTTAATATCGATGTAATTATTCATCATAATTGATGGACTCTTACTATGTGACATTTCATGCCTCAATAACCAACTCAAGCTATATAATCAAAGCATTCTATGGCTTGACCATATGCCAGATATCTTTGATACTCTTTCATTGTGTCACTAGGGGAGTAAATGAGCCAAACACGAGTCGTTTATATTTCGAGCTCAAAAAGTA
>NW_018170745.1:0-215 GCF_001263595.1 Phalaenopsis equestris
CTGCTTGAGGAAACCAGGCTACGAAAAGAAGTCTAAGGAGGAGATCACCGCTCGGGAAGAGGACCTCGACAAGGGTTGGGGAAAAGGAGGAGATGTGAGATTACCTTCGCTCGGGAAGAGGAGATGCGAAGATACAAGACGATCTTCTATCGGGAAGATGAGGAGATGCGAGACGATCAAGAATAGGATGAGCTTCGGGAGTTCGGGAACTCTCG
>NW_018170746.1:0-215 GCF_001263595.1 Phalaenopsis equestris
TAACGTATTTGATCGATGCGTGCAAATGTATTTAATAGGGAAAAATATGATAAAGAAACCAAATGAGTTAGATATAATAAGAATTCACACAATCACTTATCGCTATATTTTAAAAGCACTGAACAAAATTAATTAAAAATATTAAAGACTAGATGTTATTATATTGAATTCAAGTGGCAATTAAACCTCTATTATTAAAACGGCTTTTAAATCGC
>NW_018170747.1:0-215 GCF_001263595.1 Phalaenopsis equestris
CTTCGCAGTGCCTCATCGTTGTGTCTGGTGCCCAGGCACCACCCATAATCTCCTATTTTCTAGGCTCTTGAGTTTGCGATGTTCTGGGGTTGTTTCGGTCGCCTAGGCTCTCAAGACTGGAACCTACTTTCCAGGCTCTTGATTTTGGACTTATGGGGGCCTATTCAAGGTGCCTAGGCGCCCAGTATGGCTCTTAGGTGTCGGGCTTAGCGCCT
>NW_018170748.1:0-215 GCF_001263595.1 Phalaenopsis equestris
TCCAACCTTATTCCCTTTTAATAAAAAAGGAACATAAAAGATAAGTATAAAAATTTGTGTAGATCAAAATATAGATGTTTGAGGCAAGGAAAAATAAGGTGTGTATATATATAACTCTAGTGTATAATATGTAATTACAGTAGTTCGCTCGCGAGCTCCGCTGGCTCGCTCAGTTCCGCTTCAATATCTGTCCCTTATCTGGTATATGAGTCATA
>NW_018170749.1:0-215 GCF_001263595.1 Phalaenopsis equestris
AAAATGAGGGAAGTGAAATGAAAATTCAAATGATCTGTGGATTGATTAAGATTTAAGATTCGGCATCCATTTTGCTTTTCGTTTCACTCAAATTGTCAGCATTTAAGGAAATCCTTACAGAATTGATTTACGCTCTTACTTTTTGGCCAAATAAAGCAAAATTCCCTTACGTTTGAATTGGTGAACTGTAGTACCTTCAGCTCAGGTTTCTGTTT
>NW_018170750.1:0-215 GCF_001263595.1 Phalaenopsis equestris
TAGAAACCAAGCTAAGCATGATGATCATCTGGCAGGTGTGGACAAGGTGGTAACAAACTGCCTAGCCTACATAAGTAGACTGATTAAATGGAAAAAATTCCCCAATATTCTGAATATCTGTAGAAAAGATAAGCAGAGAAAAATCAAGTTGTTGAAAGTTGTTTGGAACAAACCCTTGTTCCCTTCATTAAAGTTAACACTGATGGAAGTTTTAC
>NW_018170751.1:0-215 GCF_001263595.1 Phalaenopsis equestris
GTTCAGCAAGAGAGCCACAATGGGTCGACCAGCCCTTAGTTCTGGATAGGGTTACTGCCCAAGTGGAGGGGTTTCCCCCTCCTATTTTTCTACGACTATATATATGTTATTTTAGGGTCATTAGGTCAATTTTGATTGTGATTTATGTTTGGACGGCTTCGACATCTCCTTCTTTTCCCTTCTAGGGTTGTATACGAGGACGAGTGGTGTTCTGG
>NW_018170752.1:0-215 GCF_001263595.1 Phalaenopsis equestris
ATATATATTCTAAATATAACATTTTAATTAAAATTTTTAACCCTCACCTTATAACCTTACTGATGGTCAAGGTCTTTCAGTCGAGCAACACGATTTCCGGTCCTCTGTGCACAAGTGCTTCTCCGGCTTCAGCTTTTTCTTCTTCCTCTCTGCACACTAGCTCTGAATCGCACGAGGACTCTTCCAAAGTGCCTCGACGCCTTCCTCTTCAACGG
>NW_018170753.1:0-215 GCF_001263595.1 Phalaenopsis equestris
AAAAAAAAAATGTTTCATCAGGGAATGAGAAAAAATTAATGAACGATAGTTTAAAACAAAAAGAAAATCTTGCTCAAATAAGATAATTCAGAGTTGTATGTCTCATTTGATAATCCCCACTATTTTCTTATGGTTCCCATCACCTTATTCTCGTATGAAGCAACCCAGGTGACCTTGGTGTATCAGACATTCAATTTCTTCTTTTAAGTGAAACC
>NW_018170754.1:0-215 GCF_001263595.1 Phalaenopsis equestris
CCCCATGGCCCTCGTTCCTTAAGTTAGCTTATTACAAAACTTCATTGAATTTTCCCCCTCTGCCCCCTCTTCTCCTCTATCGTGTCTTTGTCCTAACTCCTTACCCTAATCACAATGTTGGCCCTTGGTAACTCCTCCTCCGCTCCCTTTTCTCCTCTCTCGCACCTCTACCATGAGAAATTTCTCCCCTCTGCGTATCTCCCTTACTTCTCTCT
>NW_018170755.1:0-216 GCF_001263595.1 Phalaenopsis equestris
TTTGGATAGTATTTTTATTTGTCTTGCTTGAGAAAGAAATGAGATTCACGATTATGCTAGAGAGAATCTTGAAGGGAGAGCTTCTTGACTTCCTTTGACAACCCTCATCTATGACAAATTTGTAAAACCTCCACGTTTGTGTTTCAATATTGACATATATATGTATATATACCAAAGATCTCTTATGAATTTACATATGTGATAATAAATTGTAAA
>NW_018170756.1:0-216 GCF_001263595.1 Phalaenopsis equestris
CATGCACCAGTTTTCTGGATTTTGGCGCATCATGCTCCAGTTTGAAGCATCTTCCGCCACCTTGCAACAACTCCACCATTTTCCTTTGTTTGGCTCTATTTTAGCTTCGATTCGCCTTGTTTTAGTTGTGTTTCTCTCTTAAAAGATATTCTTATTTAGCATGAAAACAACCTTTCTCTATAGTGTAGTTTCATTCAAAAACATGTGAGAAATGTA
>NW_018170757.1:0-216 GCF_001263595.1 Phalaenopsis equestris
CGACGAACGGTGCATCGGTTCGTGGCCTGATCCGTGAACGAAAGCCACAGATTGAAGGCGTGTCAGTCGGGCATAGTCACGCCCAGGGCTTGCGTGATCATACCTAGGTACTTTCGAGCGTTGTCACGCCCGGGCCTAGCGTGATCACACCGAGGTACTTTTGGGTGCGGTCATGCCCAGGCCTAGCTTGACCATGCCAAGCCAAAGATGGGCATT
>NW_018170758.1:0-216 GCF_001263595.1 Phalaenopsis equestris
ATTTCTCCTAGTTCGGAATTGCCTCCACAACAAACAGAGAGGAATGAAAATTGATTCTCCTTCTCCAGTAAACGGACAGGAATGGAAATCGCGAAAAAAATTCCTCCGCTTCCGCCTCGATCACACCTCCAATTCCTCCTTCCTCTCGAACTTTCGGAGTCCTGATCCGCGATTCCTTTCCGTCGCCGAAACAGAAGCACAAACGTCCCTCCCGCG
>NW_018170759.1:0-216 GCF_001263595.1 Phalaenopsis equestris
GAAACTTCTGTAAGCAATTCTTCTAATCTTTAAGTAATTATCTCGATCTCAATAATCCGAGATTAGTCATAGGAAGAGGGTGACTTTGAAGAGCTTAAATGCATCAAAACCCGTAGAAAATTAATAGCTCATGAAAAAAAACAAATACTAAGAATCATAATAATCATAAATTTCTTTAAACTAAAACAGTATAAAAACATTATTATTTATCAAAAA
>NW_018170760.1:0-216 GCF_001263595.1 Phalaenopsis equestris
CCTAACAAAAAACTGAATCAAAAACTGACCTAAAACATAGAAAATAAAATATAAATAATACTATGATAGCTAAGGGTGGGGCCCTCACAGTTAGGCAGCAATTCCCAATCAAGGACCGATCATGAGGCGCCCTCCTCCTTTAGGATGAACCGGTTCATGCAAAACTGAACCGGCCCAGTAGCGTGAGGCTGCCGCGTCCCGTGCGGGAGACTCGCC
>NW_018170761.1:0-216 GCF_001263595.1 Phalaenopsis equestris
TCAGCAATTTTACTTTTGAAAGTTTAGCAACTAGTTTAACCAAACTGTTGTAGTCGTACATCTACATATTTAGTAGTGTTTAACTTAAGTAGTTTAACATCAACCTTTGTACTTTAATTTTCTTAAATTTTTGAATTTAATTTAAGAATCGATTATTAATAGTTGGCTTATATATATTTTTAGCTTCCCCATGGGATTGATATCTAGGACTCCATT
>NW_018170762.1:0-216 GCF_001263595.1 Phalaenopsis equestris
GGATATGTCTCTTGGATCAATAGACATATCTTTTAAAGTCAAAATAGTTGAATTTTGGATAAAATTTTGGTTGGAATTTTAAATTCTTTTTAGAGGGAGGCAGCCTCTAATAAAGGAGAAGGAAGTCTGGGGCTTGAAGTGGTGTGTGAAAGGGGGGCTGAAAAGAGAGATTGGAATGAGATAGAGAGAGAGAAAGTCAAGGGCTCGGAGATTTTC
>NW_018170763.1:0-216 GCF_001263595.1 Phalaenopsis equestris
CCTCTAAGGTTGAGGCAAGAGCTCGAGGATACCGGAAGTGGGCAAAGCTCACAACAATGAAGACAGTTGAGGCAGAGGCAGAGTTAAATGATGTGAAAGTTGAATTAGAGATGATGTCAAAGTGGGTATCTCTTTTATAGGAGGAAAATGCCAATTTGTTAAAGCAGTAGACATAATGACTACTGTTGACCTCAATTTTGGTTGAGGTCTAGAAAA
>NW_018170764.1:0-216 GCF_001263595.1 Phalaenopsis equestris
TTCCATTCCACAGAAAATCTTATGTATTTACCCAATCTCATCGCAATTACGTGTTTACATACATACCTCCCAATTGCTATGTGTTTGCAAACCCAAGCACAAAAGTTGCTTCTTGTTAATGGATTCATTTCTTTTCACGTTAGCAAAACTTTCAAACATATGTATATGTACAGGTCTTGCCCTCATGCAGTTTGGAAAGAACTACATACATGTCAC
>NW_018170765.1:0-216 GCF_001263595.1 Phalaenopsis equestris
CCTCCAATTCAGTAGGAAAAAGAGAGGTCCAAAAGCCACCAAATAGACTCAGAAAAGTGCGGGACCAAAACTCATGAGATGGAATCAAGCAACACAACCCCTAAGCCGCTACACGGACCCAAGAAGTGCAGCCTATAAGCCTTCGAACAATGCTTATACGAGCCTGAACCGCCCCAAACAGCAGCCTACAACACTTCAAACATTAATTTCAGCACT
>NW_018170766.1:0-216 GCF_001263595.1 Phalaenopsis equestris
GTGTATTTCACTTTTAAAAAGTGATAACAGTGTTAATTTATGTGTGGCTGTAAAGATTTCAGTGTTTTGCACATAAATCTGAACCTTTATGTAAATGTCCCTTTTATTTTTTTGGGCAGTGAAAAGTGAGTTCTAATTTGCACACAGATGATACAGATGCTATAAAATAGTCAACAATTTTGTGCTTTGCCCGGGTTGTAAGTTGTAACACATAAT
>NW_018170767.1:0-216 GCF_001263595.1 Phalaenopsis equestris
GTTTCTAAAATAATGGTTTCACCCCAATCTATATCATACAAAAAAATTATAAGAACACACGTCTCAAATGACAGCCATCTTGCCCTCCATTTGAATTATTGTAGGCAAATTTTATGAATTTCCAATGACTTCCTCTATTAAGTTCAAATGACATTACAGATATCACAAAGTCCATGCTCGTTAAAAAAATGATTTCACCGAAATCACTATCAAGCA
>NW_018170768.1:0-216 GCF_001263595.1 Phalaenopsis equestris
TATGTCATTTATATATAAAGTTATATCTTAATATGTATTAATACATTTATTTAATTATTTAATCTTAAGCTAGAACATTGGCGCACACAACTCGAAGATGATGTTCCTGAACTAAGAGCACATGCTGTGAAAGTTCTTAGTATTACTTGTTCAACTTTTGCATGTGAGTGTAATTGGAGCATATTCAATCAACTACATATAAACATAAGAAATCAA
>NW_018170769.1:0-216 GCF_001263595.1 Phalaenopsis equestris
TAAATAAGGAAATTACTAAAAAACACCAAGTATCAGAAGCGAGTTAATAAATTCATAAAAGCTATGACTTTCAAAGAGGGTGTGTTGATATGGATTAGGCTGAAGGAGCAGTTTCACACAGGCTTTTTTGGGAAACTCAAGCCTAGAGCAGACGGTTCTTTCAGGATTGTTAAGAGGATTAATGCATACAAAATTGTTTTGGCAGGATTCTACAAT
>NW_018170770.1:0-216 GCF_001263595.1 Phalaenopsis equestris
TGTGATATTGCACTTTAAAGGAAGATATTTCTCATGTTTTATTTCAGATTGATGATTTTTAGCACTTGAGGCAAAAAAGGAAGCAAAATGATGGAAACTGGAGTCAAAATAACGTTTTCTTAAGAAATTTGCAGCGCTAATGACACCAGCATGGACGCCGACGATGCCATTTGACAGAGAACACAAATTTAATTCGGGCCACGGGCGCCGACAACA
>NW_018170771.1:0-216 GCF_001263595.1 Phalaenopsis equestris
ATGACATCCTATTCTCATTTTTTAGATCAGTTTTAAGGCCACCTTAAATGGGGTATGGCATCTGATTCTCTACCTAATTTCTTTGAGATATGTATAAGGCCACCTTAAATGGAGTATGACCTTCAATGCTCATTTCAAGATTGATAACCAAATTTTAATTCTCATTTCGGGTTCAGTACTCAAATTCTGATTCCCATTCTCCAAAATTATTGAATT
>NW_018170772.1:0-216 GCF_001263595.1 Phalaenopsis equestris
TTACAAAATATTTTAAATGTGGAAAATTAAGGTTTGCATTTTTATTAAATCTCCATATGATCAAGGAACCCAGAGAAATAAATTTCACACTTTTCTGATTTTCCTTTGAATTAATAAAATTTTTTAAGTGAGAGATTAAGAAAAATTCATTTTAACCTTTTAAAAAATTATTTTAAGCTTCAAATATCAATATCTTGACTTGGAAAATTAGAAAAA
>NW_018170773.1:0-216 GCF_001263595.1 Phalaenopsis equestris
CTGTATAACCAGGTTGACGACACCAGTAGCATGTATCGGAGCCCATCAAACATTCATCCTTATGTTGTTTTTCATATACAAGTGACGTTAGTTTTACGAGAAGTGCCGCCACTGAAACTGAATTTGGGCTTCTTCGCGTTGAATCCTTCTGATTAATCTACATGCTCTCTTTCGTCAATAGCC
Source organism: Phalaenopsis equestris (assembly GCF_001263595.1). Lineage (NCBI taxonomy): Eukaryota > Viridiplantae > Streptophyta > Magnoliopsida > Asparagales > Orchidaceae > Phalaenopsis > Phalaenopsis equestris. Next base: position 184 of record NW_018170773.1, read on the forward strand.
TTCCTCTTGTGCATCTCCTCACGCTTCTAAGTA
>NW_018170774.1:0-216 GCF_001263595.1 Phalaenopsis equestris
GAAACTTTCTCATAATTAGGGTTCAAGGATTTCAACAGAATATTAAACCATGTATGCTCAACAATATTAAATAGATACTCATTCACTATAATCATTTTGGAAAATGATCTCTCTAATCTTATGTTGATCGTAAGTTTTTTTTATCATGAAATACTGGAATCTCAATTCTGCACCAAGATCAAGTGGCATAAAATTTAACATTTTTTTCCTTTTTTT
>NW_018170775.1:0-216 GCF_001263595.1 Phalaenopsis equestris
CTAAATGAAAATACTCTAAACTTCTATATGTATTTATTTTTACTGCAATCTTAATTTTACTTTTACTTAATGTTATACATTCACATCTTTCTTAGGAGCACCGTTAAAACATAACTTTACACATCTTTGACTGATATTATCCCGTCGGCACAGTGCTTAACAATTTAAACATCACAACTGTCCAAGGTGGAAAATCTCTTACCTGCCCATGACCGA
>NW_018170776.1:0-216 GCF_001263595.1 Phalaenopsis equestris
AAAAAAAAATCTGTAAAATTGTTATAAATTAAAAAAAATACGGAGTCAATCAGTTTGGATCGTTAGTTGATGAAGTAAAAATTATGAGCAATGAAATGATTTTCAATACAAAAATTTACGTACCTACCACACTCAATTCCTATGTATTTAGTTACCTCATAGCAATACTTCAATATTTACATACCGCTGATTGGGTAATTCTCATTTTTTTTTTTT
>NW_018170777.1:0-216 GCF_001263595.1 Phalaenopsis equestris
TCAAGAGTGCTCTCTTGCATTAGTGGAGATTAATTGTGATCCCCCACCCCGTACCTGCAAGCGCTTGCTTGAAAAAAGAATGTGGAAATTCTACTTAAAATTAAACTATTCTAACTCAACAAAATTGACTTTCCAAGTCTTCTTATTTATGCATCAAGGAGGCCCACATGCAAGTGTTGGCTTTTCTTAAGTGGATACTTGGAATTGCTAAAAAAA
>NW_018170778.1:0-216 GCF_001263595.1 Phalaenopsis equestris
AAATTTAGGTGTGAGATATGTGAATGTATAAGAAATTTAGTGATATGTATGTGAATATGAAAATTTAGGAGTGAGTGACAAATTTGTGCTATGTATATAAGGTTGAAAATTTAGGTATGAGATACGTAATAACAAAAGAAATGTGTTATGTATGTAAATAGGAAAATTTTGGTGTGATGTGTAACTGTAGATCACACCTAAATTTGTGTTATGTAT
>NW_018170779.1:0-216 GCF_001263595.1 Phalaenopsis equestris
TTTATGTATCTTTTCTATTTCAATAAAATCAGCCTGAGCTTTTTATATATATATATATATATATATAATTAGTAATTGAACTAAAATCAAAAGTGGTCTAGAAATGCCTTGCAAATTGAATCATTATGCTTTTTTGTAGCCTTATTAATTACTTTCGGTTGGCCCATTGACATGGGTTGGGGTTGAACTGATTCCTTCCCCTTCTTTTTATTCTGC
>NW_018170780.1:0-216 GCF_001263595.1 Phalaenopsis equestris
ATGGCTAGATCTTAAGTATAATGAGGCAAGAAAGACCTCACCAAAAATGAGGTCAACAATGTCAGAACTGATTCGACTAGAAAAGGAATCTCGACCAGTCCTCAGAACTTGCTTGGGCCAAATATCCTCAACTCCTTATCAAACATTTTATTACATTTTTTGTTGAAGGAGACTATGTTCAACGTCCTGAGAAAATCATAATGATCAATGTAGGGC
>NW_018170781.1:0-216 GCF_001263595.1 Phalaenopsis equestris
AAAAAGCCAACCGACTAAAGAACCATTAGCCAACCGGCAACTAGCCAACCGAAAACAAACATTCACTCCAACCACCGAACAAATGTCTAATACCCCCAATAATCTCACAAGTATCAACATAAGAATCTTTTAACACTTCACCAAAAGATCACCAAGGAACAAGCAAGCCGACCGACCGCACGAGGGTTGACCGGCTACCGCTCTCAAAGCCGACCA
>NW_018170782.1:0-216 GCF_001263595.1 Phalaenopsis equestris
ATTATTTGTACAAATAAGGGTCAACCCAAAAGTAAAATTTTTCATCATGAATAAATTTCTTTTCTTATTGTTTTGTCAGTCTGTATGGTAAAATCCACTAATAATATAATTCACAATATCAACATGTAACTGTATTACTCATTCTTTAACAACATAATCTTGTTCATCAGGAAAAGTTTCGTTAATTTCTTTTCCAAATCAAGTGTTTCTTCCTGT
>NW_018170783.1:0-216 GCF_001263595.1 Phalaenopsis equestris
CATTTCTTATTCATAACTGATATTAGCATCGTTTCATATTCATAACTGTTTGAAGAGGGGTAGCTGATGACCCAATTATCCTGTCGTTCGGTATGTCGAAAATCTTTGGTTGGTCACCGAACATTCGACATACCCAAAAAGTCATCGGTTTGCTCTTTTCCAAGATTCCTGAACGGATGCTCTCCTTTCGTTAAGGTGAACTTGGGCCCTCAAATA
>NW_018170784.1:0-216 GCF_001263595.1 Phalaenopsis equestris
GGACCCTTTATTAATATACATAACTGACTTTGGCATCATTGTGTATTCATAAGCTTGAAGAGCGACGCTTAGGATGTGTTTGGGACGGCGGTTTTGTGACGGTGCGGCGCCGCACCGAAAATTTTTTTTTGTTTGGAAAAACTATTTTTTGTCTGCGTTTTCAAAAAAATGCAGCTAAAAGCTGTGTTTTTTCACCATACATAGCTACCTGTGGTG
>NW_018170785.1:0-216 GCF_001263595.1 Phalaenopsis equestris
AGGGAGGGAATCAAAGGAATTTTTTGATTTCCTGTTGGCAGACGTAAGAACTATCGGAGACAGGCGTTATCAGAGAAGATTGCGTGTAGTTCGTGAAGACGTGGGAACAGAACAAACGAGGCTGCGGTTTGTGTCAGTTTCGCGCGCACAGATTTGGAAACGTGATAGGAGAAAGCCCGACTCCGTGACAACAGGCCTTGGTGGCGAATTGGAACA
>NW_018170786.1:0-216 GCF_001263595.1 Phalaenopsis equestris
TCTAAAAATATGGTGCGGATTTCTTGGAAATCTCATATTGACAGAGCCTAATGATAGATTTATTAGCCCAAAAAAATGCATTAGTTCTGCGTTTTATTTGCATTGGAATACATAAAATCAGAATTAAATATTTCTCTTCGAAAAAAAAATAATCCTACTGTCATAACTGCCTGACAAGTTGATGTAGAACATTTACATACATACCACTCAATTCTT
>NW_018170787.1:0-216 GCF_001263595.1 Phalaenopsis equestris
TGCTTGTCTTGCCTACACATTTTGATCAACGGTATTTTCATCTTCCTGTATTTTTATTTTTAAAATAGATCAATTTTTTTCTTTGTTTTCCTCGTGGAGAGCATTTTAATTGTAAATAAGGTTTCTTTGTTGAGTCGCGTAGTGATCAAATTTAATAGTTTTTCATTATGTTTGACGATTGCTTCTAAAATCTATTGACAACTTTATACTATAATA
>NW_018170788.1:0-216 GCF_001263595.1 Phalaenopsis equestris
AAGCTCAAATATTTGCAGATGAGGTCATTAGTACTCAAATGAAGCAATTCGAGCGTTTGAGTGGCAAGCACAATTATAACACTTGGGTTGCCGATCAAATTTCACAATTGATACGCCACAAATAATTTTTTATCATCCAACACAAATCTCAAGACAATTTTTTAAGCAAAAAACATTCAAACTTTGATTAACAGTTGTCCAGAGCTCTGATTTCAG
>NW_018170789.1:0-216 GCF_001263595.1 Phalaenopsis equestris
TTTTCTCCACCACAGCTTAACCTCTTTTTTAAACTATTGCAGCTACTCCAAACAGGCCCTTAGTGAATTGTGTGTGTGTGTGTTTGTGTGTGTGCGCAAAAAAGTGAAGGAGAGTGAGAACTTTTGTAAGGAAGTGGACATTGAGAAGAAACACTTAAGAGCAAAGTAAGAAAATTTTAAGGGGACGAACTATGTCAAACTTCTCATAATATTATT
>NW_018170790.1:0-216 GCF_001263595.1 Phalaenopsis equestris
CATTTTCTTATCTAGTGGGGGTCGCATCACCCTTCATAGAAATGTTCTTTTGAGTATTCCTTTATACGCTATGCAAATTCTAAATATTAAGATAAGTACTCAGCTTGTGTTGGAGAGATTATTCAATTGTTTTCTTTGATTGGGTGCTCACACTACTAAACATTGGGCCGCATTTTCTTAGGTTTCTAAGCCTCTCTTCATGGGCTCTTGGTTTTA
>NW_018170791.1:0-216 GCF_001263595.1 Phalaenopsis equestris
AATAATCTAATGAGCATTATTACGGCACTATTAAGGGAATTAATAATAAGTTACTTTATTATTATTATCATAATATAGAAATATTAAAATATAAATAAGCGCATATTTAAAAATAAAATAAGAGCATAATTAAAAATAAAACATAATATAATATAACATTAATAAATAGGTTTATTATGTTTGTAAGTATTTTTTATTGTATACATACAACCAAAT
>NW_018170792.1:0-216 GCF_001263595.1 Phalaenopsis equestris
AGCCCTCCTCTTCTTTCTCATCCGACCTCCTCCAAAGATCCTCATTCATACCTCTAGAAGCATCAGGCCACAAAACTCTATTAACTACTTCTCTACTCGTAAATTGAGAGACGGATATCTCCCTCCCCTCAAGCTATTAGCATAAATGCAAACGCTATCAGATAGCGTCCTCGGCCTCACCATCTCCTAGGCTGAAGGTCGAACAACAATTCCCCA
>NW_018170793.1:0-216 GCF_001263595.1 Phalaenopsis equestris
AGAAGCCAAAAACTTGATTCATGTCTGATACGATAGTAATATGATGTATGTGCAGTTAGATTCTTAATTCTCTTTATTTATTTTTATTTCTTTAAAACCGTGTCAAATACTTGACTCTGAGGCCAAAAAGAGTGCAAGTGATATATTTAAATATTGAGATAGTATGCAAGTATAGTTATCATTATCAAGTAATACAAGATTTTTTTATTAAGCCCC
>NW_018170794.1:0-216 GCF_001263595.1 Phalaenopsis equestris
TTTTGCTGCCGCCATCATAAAACCAATGTGTCTTAGCAGATGATATAGAACCACTATCATCATTACCGGATCACTATCATATATCCACCACCACTATTTTGGCACACCATTGTTGTCAGATTACCATCGCCTGGACAGTAAATTTGTTGTTACCAACATTATCTAGCCAACACAACCATCAAATCATTATCACCTAAAGAAATTACCATACCATCA
>NW_018170795.1:0-216 GCF_001263595.1 Phalaenopsis equestris
ATCTTTTCAAGGGCTAATAAAGCTGCTGCAAGATTACTACATGGCTGCCTTCAAGAGTTTCAAAACACTTCAGAGTTAGAATTCAGGAAAGATAAAAGCCAAGTCCTTTTCAGCAAACAGATCCCCCCTTCAACTAAGCAATGGATCATCAATCTCATAGGTTTCTCTTCTATGTCTACACCCTTCAAGTATTTGGGAGTGCAATTGCTTAAAGGA
>NW_018170796.1:0-216 GCF_001263595.1 Phalaenopsis equestris
TGTGTTGTGGGGGTGATGGTGTATGAAGAATGGGGTTCAAAGCCGAGAATTGGGGCACCTGTGTGTGTGGTCCTGTGGTCATAGCAAGGTATACTGGCGGCAATGGAGTTATGCATTGTCTGTGGGATGTCTACAGTGGCAGCCATTGGAGGATCAGAAGGAATGTTGTTGGTTGTGGGAGGAACTTTATAGTGAGCAGGTTCTGGTTGATTGATG
>NW_018170797.1:0-216 GCF_001263595.1 Phalaenopsis equestris
AAAAAAAAAAAAAAAAAAAAAAAAAAAAATCTTTTGTGGTCTTCCATTGAAATATACATTTGCATCATGCATGCACTTTATGATGAATAATAATACACTTTTCAATAATGCGAGATAATAACCAATCAAATATTTTGAGTGTTGTTTTAATTTAATAAATTAACTACTTATCAATAACTACTCATGGAAAAAAAAAAAAAAAAAAAAAAAAAAAAA
>NW_018170798.1:0-216 GCF_001263595.1 Phalaenopsis equestris
CTAGTTTAGCACTTGTTCTTTGTCCATTTTCCTGATCACCAGTATCATCTATCTCTACATAGATTCTTCAGAAGTAGCTGACGAAATGTCCTCAATTTTAACCCGGTCCTTGTACATCTCCATTTCGTTGAAAGTGACGTCTCTACTTCTGATGAATTTTTGATTTTGATAATCCTATAATTTGTACCCAAACTCATCTGAGTCATATCTAATGAA
>NW_018170799.1:0-216 GCF_001263595.1 Phalaenopsis equestris
AAAATTGGAATTTTTAGGCCTTAACCGTCCTCGACCCAAGAACAGCAAAAACTCCTTAAATTTCACTATTTTCATGTTAAACTGTCATTTTTACCCTTTGAGTCATGTTCAACTTCCATTTTTGCACCTAGGGCTTGATTTTCGTCGGATTTGAGGCTATTTTGAGGTGAAGGAACTTCAGATTTCATCTTCTATAGGTAAGAGCTACGCTTTGAA
>NW_018170800.1:0-216 GCF_001263595.1 Phalaenopsis equestris
TCACCTGTCGCATTGAAGGAAAACTCGACCAACAGGCTCGTAGAGAACTAGTCCGACTTAGAAGGAACTCTCTAGGTGGATCAAACTCAACATATTCACTCAAGCCTATTAGCTATTCAACAACATCCACTAAAAAAACTCATAACTTACTCCTAGCTGAGTATCAATCCAAGCTCTTAGGCTCTGCGGCTCTTGTATTTTATAGTAAGTAATCGA
>NW_018170801.1:0-216 GCF_001263595.1 Phalaenopsis equestris
AAATCCTAAGGTTCTAGCAAAACAGAGCAAGGGGAGAACAACAAAAACAAAGATAATGGAAAGATTTTTTGAGTCCTTCAAGATTTATTAGGCTCATAACTATGTAATTTGGGGATCGTGGCAATCATGATTGTCCTACATATTTTCTTACATGATTGTTGTCAATTGGGGACATAGTACTCCTTATGCCTATGTCTAGGTCAAAATAAGCCTAGA
>NW_018170802.1:0-216 GCF_001263595.1 Phalaenopsis equestris
ACTTGGTATCGTATGGGTAGGGTGCCTCTATTGGGTCTTCTAATACAATCTTTATGTATCCTTTCTTTTTCAAGAAAATCAGCCCGTGAGCTTTTTAATATATATATATATAGACTGATAAGATTCGTGGTGGATAGCTACAACAAACCTATTCCTGCAATTCTGGAGATTCCTTCAAAGAATCATCCTTATGATCCTACGCATGATTCTGTGCTC
>NW_018170803.1:0-216 GCF_001263595.1 Phalaenopsis equestris
CTCTTTCTGTATGAACAAGGAAAAAGAGAAACAGAGAGATCTCAGATTGGATCCCCCAAAGTGCAGGAGATCATCTCTAATTATATAAAGGGCTAGATATGATATCTCTGAAACTAGTTTACAATGAGACAATATTAGTTAGATTTAGTACAATATAATTTTTGTCAATGCAGTCTAACGCCGTCATATTGGTGTGATGTAGAGAATGAAGGGCCT
>NW_018170804.1:0-216 GCF_001263595.1 Phalaenopsis equestris
AGATTGAGTTAATTCCAAAATATGAAAAGTTCTAGCCTACTGATTTTGAGTCCTAACCAAAAATGCCAAAACTATTTTGTGTCTTAAAAAATAATCCTGAAGTATCTAAGTAATTACAAAGTCTAAATCCTATAGAAATCATACTTAATGTGGTTTGAATTAATGAACATCTGATTCGAGTATTGATGCGGGCGGATTTAGTGTGTTAATTTTGTA
>NW_018170805.1:0-216 GCF_001263595.1 Phalaenopsis equestris
TGAGCTGGCTCGAGCTCGACTTGACAAGTGGCCCGTGATCTTAGCTTAATGAGCTAACAAGTCAAGCTCAAGCTAGCCTCCATTCGACTTGTTGGCCCGTGCACCGACTTGTTAAAATAAATTTAAATATAAAATATACTCAAATTATTTTAAATTTGAATATTTTATCTTTAAAAATATTAAGAATATTTACAAAAATAATATTTTACATTTTAT
>NW_018170806.1:0-216 GCF_001263595.1 Phalaenopsis equestris
TTGTGGTGGCAAAATGTAAACATGTTATTCTCTCCATTGTGGACAAAGAGCATTGGACATTATTGGTGGGCAAATTGGCTGCAAAAAAATGACTATTTTATGACTCATTGTTTAATCTGATGCATGTACCAATGACGTCCCAAAGCGGTAATTTTACTTTATGAATTACTGATACATCTTGTATTACACAAATATGAATTTCCTAATCTTGTTAAA
>NW_018170807.1:0-216 GCF_001263595.1 Phalaenopsis equestris
CGTGTTTGTTTCTCACGGTGGAGCCACGTATGTGGAAACCGAGTTTTTAAATTTGCATTATACGCGGATCACGGGTCTATCACCGCGATCCACATTTGGACTCCTAGGTTTTACTCCCCTGCCCTCAAAACAGTCCTGCATCACCTCTTTCGTTCGAAGGATTCTTTCCGAGCTCCTCTCTTGCCTCCTTGGCCGAAGTCGCTCCGCAGGTAAGGT
>NW_018170808.1:0-216 GCF_001263595.1 Phalaenopsis equestris
TGAAAGATATGAGATCAGTTTGATTTCATTTTTTTTTTTAATTTATATATATATATATAAATTAAATATTTTTCCAAAGCGTGCGACGGGATTTCAATTCCGGTGATGGATAACTTTCAACAGGCAACTCCTCAACTTTTTAGTGTGACAGCTTCTGACGACTCCGCTGGGGAATAGTTTCTCTCTCCATTTGAATCAGGGAATATTATCTTCATA
>NW_018170809.1:0-216 GCF_001263595.1 Phalaenopsis equestris
TGTAAATACATAGGAATTGGATGGTATGTATGTAATTCATAAATGCCCCTAAAACTAAACAAATTAGACTGGACTTCAGGCTTTCACTAAACCAAATCTCTGCTAAATAATTGCAATAATAATGATGATAAAAAAACAGCAAAAAATGGAAAGGAACCCAACAAATACTTAGCAGGTTAAAGCCTCACAATTACAACCAAAAATACAATAAAGACA
>NW_018170810.1:0-216 GCF_001263595.1 Phalaenopsis equestris
TGAATATAATACAATTCCTTGTTACTCACTTCTATAGATTTCTCTTGAATTATATCATAATCTTCATAGTCCAAATATTCTTCTTCAGTATTCTTTTCAAATGTCTCTGTAAAATATTCATTACTTAAGTAATCATTAATATTCGTTCTGAAGCATTTATCATCTCTTCCTTTTGCTGGGCATCTCATTGATTTTGTGATATTAAATGTAACTTCT
>NW_018170811.1:0-216 GCF_001263595.1 Phalaenopsis equestris
TCTCTCGACTAGGGTTATTGTTAAGCCTAAAACGTACCAACAATATAATATCAGCAGCAATCCACCAGTGGAGCACACTGCTCCAAGCAAGTGCAAAGTCATAAATCCATAGAACAAAATCCATGACAAACACGCACCTGAAGAAAAGCGATAGCAGCAATGGCCACGTCAACCACGATGAGTACAGTATCGGCCGCAAAAACCGCCGCCGGGGGG
>NW_018170812.1:0-216 GCF_001263595.1 Phalaenopsis equestris
GTAAAAAAACGGATCGAAAAGTTCACTTTATTTTATGGTAAAAAATTTTCACATAATTTCCTATACATTTACTCACAAATGTTCAGAAAGAAAAGAAAATTTCTCTAAGTTACAGATAAGGCCAACAAACAGGTCAGATAAGCTGACTGACAAATACTGACTGAGTCAGAGGATAGAAAGGCCTAGTTGACCAAGTCGGTCCTACCTACCCGAAGA
>NW_018170813.1:0-216 GCF_001263595.1 Phalaenopsis equestris
AACTGGATCAAAGCTAATAATTTGCTTGAAATCAAGTGTTTCATGCAATTTGGTGGATCTTGTCAACTATTCCATTATTAAGCATAATAAAGTGTTTATAACTCACATCGATCGTGAGTTGAGTGGGAACAATCTTTGACTATTGGTTATGAATATTTGCATTTTTTTATCGAGTTAATTTTAGAAATGTGTGATTTGTTGTTGACAATCTTTATA
>NW_018170814.1:0-216 GCF_001263595.1 Phalaenopsis equestris
ATCAGAGACTAGAGATGATTTCAAGGAATGGGTGCGCGAGATTCAGAAGCTCCTTGAGGAGGTTGGGAAGGAGTTCATTAAGCAGAAACCAAATATTAGGAAAATGTGAATAAGGCCGGGTAGAAAGTGTCGTTTCAAGGAGTCCTCATGTGGATTCGGTTGAAGGAGAGATTTCCCGTGGGAGCATTTGAGAAACTCAAGTTCGGAGTAGATGGA
>NW_018170815.1:0-216 GCF_001263595.1 Phalaenopsis equestris
AAAATAAAATAATAAAAAAATTTTAAAATGTTAAAAAATAAAAAACAGGAAGAATCAAGTTTTGTAGAGATTTGTACTTCAATGGTATAGTTCAGGAAGATTAACAAAAACATAGACAAGACATCCTTAAAATAAACACATGCACTAAACGAAATCATGATTACCATAAACAAAGACAACCAATGAGAAAAAGGCAGGATGGCTCAAGAAAAAAAA
>NW_018170816.1:0-216 GCF_001263595.1 Phalaenopsis equestris
TAGAGCTTCATCGTGAGAGGGTGAACCCATCCATACGCTGATGTATAGGTTGTGAAAAAATTCACTTCAGAAAGGACCAGACCTGATCCTAAACTTTGTTGAAGAAGCCATACCATAGCTTGACAAATTGAAGCTTCAATCAAGTTTGTACGGAACGATCGCCATGTCCTTGAAAAGCTCCTGGTATGCTAAATTTAAATTGAAATCAAGCTAGGG
>NW_018170817.1:0-216 GCF_001263595.1 Phalaenopsis equestris
TGAGAGTGAGTGCATGTTTATTTACTACTTTTCTTATATAGATAAGATAATGGGAAAAAAATTAAATTGATGGATGAGAGAAATATGAAACAAATGAAATTCTTCTGTACTCAGTAAGATGAAAAGAGGTTTGATGTATTTAAAAATTTAAAATATTTATATTTTTCTTTTATATAACATAAATTAAAAGTGATCTAAAAGAAATATTTACATTAA
>NW_018170818.1:0-216 GCF_001263595.1 Phalaenopsis equestris
CATTGTTTAACATGTAAGTTTTGTAAGTATAAAAAATTCAGTGTGAAAAGTATAATAAAAGATAATACTGTAAACTGTAAAAGTTTACCTAGCGAGTCTTTTAGTTCCACCACATGAAAGGTCAATACTTACAAGGTATGAATGTAATGTTGCAAGGAATTGAAATTGCATGAGTAGATAAAGGTTGAGCTACCAACCCCAAGTTATGATTTAGTT
>NW_018170819.1:0-216 GCF_001263595.1 Phalaenopsis equestris
ATTAAATGTTTCATCCTACCAATTTTATTAATTAGAACCTATATTTTCATGATGCAATCATACAAATAACCTAGAAGATGATATGATTTATGTTGTAACAAACGACAACCTTGGAACCTAAGGCGAGTTTGGGCTCAAATTGCACATCATGATTGGGCAAAGGCCTAAAGATAAGATGAGAATTTATGTTACACTAGACAAACAACCTCGAAATCC
>NW_018170820.1:0-216 GCF_001263595.1 Phalaenopsis equestris
TGTCTCATTAGGAAGGAATGTCGATGGGCTTACATCATAACTAAGAGGACGACTGGTAAGCTAGAGTAAAGTCCTGATTCCTTGTCAAGAAGGCCTTACATCCACTAGAGAGAGTGTGCAAAAACTGTACAGGATAAGAATTGTTACTAATTCTTAACATTTGCCGGGTATAGAACACTCGAAGGAAATTACACCTTGCCCATAGTTATTTTAATT
>NW_018170821.1:0-216 GCF_001263595.1 Phalaenopsis equestris
AGAGACTAATGATAGGCCAGGATTCATTCCACCGAAAAGAGAGTGAAATTAAGTTCTTTGTTTAATTTTTGTGTGTTTAATATCTATTTAATTGTGTTAAATTTGTTTTGTGCGTCTTTAATGTTAAGTTTGTTTAGTGTTTACGTTTAGAAACTATCTCATCTAAGACTATTGGGATTGAGAAATTATGTACTGAAAATATTTGTAATTTTTTTT
>NW_018170822.1:0-216 GCF_001263595.1 Phalaenopsis equestris
CATCTATTAAATTGAATGTTAATATAGAAAATTTAGTTCACACCGTCCAACCATCCGTTCCCACCTTGGTTCACTCTAAGCACTGGGCCGGATCGTGATATTATTAGCCTCAGCAGGCAAATCATTTATGAAGGATATTAGATGCCCAACATGTTTTTGAGAAACTGATTTACAGGATTTTTTCAGTTCCATAAATAGGCAAAACAAGCAATCACA
>NW_018170823.1:0-216 GCF_001263595.1 Phalaenopsis equestris
AATTCAACCTCTGCGTTATCAAAATATCTTCATTTCTCCCGTGCATTTACATCTTTCTTTCAAACTTTGACCTCACTATGACGGTGTAGATCATTGTCGCGATGATAAAAAAAAATCTTCAAGCTCATCATCCTCAACCATCATGTCTAGCTTCACTTTAACATCAATGCCGACAAATTTAGTGTAACTTCCAACCCAGACGAGTCCGTTGCTCTT
>NW_018170824.1:0-216 GCF_001263595.1 Phalaenopsis equestris
TCTCCCAGTTGTGTGAAAAAAAGATGTATCACTACACTTACACACTTATAGTGGACTATCTAGGTCCTATGATTTTTCTCTCTTGATCTTTCAAGTAAAAATTCTGACATCTCCTCCTGCTACATTTTTATTATCTATGTAGTGTTGGATATTCATGCAGTATTAATACATTAGATTATAACTTTATGTTGTGAGATATGTACTTCCTGACATAGA
>NW_018170825.1:0-216 GCF_001263595.1 Phalaenopsis equestris
ATAGTTTCTAAACAATTATTATCTTCCAAATCTTACTGCACATACATCCTCCCTTCTCTCTCTACTTCTGTATTTAATGGAAAAATTTATGTTTTGTTTTGAGGTTCTCTGCTTTATTAGGCTATAACTGTTCTGTTACAAACAGCATTACTAAATGGGGGCAAAATGGTCATTTGTCCATGAACAGCTGTGTGACAGCTGTTTTCAAATATCTGC
>NW_018170826.1:0-216 GCF_001263595.1 Phalaenopsis equestris
GTTAGTAGGATTTAGTAAATTCAGATTTAATAAATTTACTCTCTTAATAAATTTATTAAATTCAAATTTAATATAAATCTAAAGTAAAATTCAGATCTTAAACCTGAAATTTTATAAATTAATAGTGCTTGTATTCTCTCATATTTGACTGATTGGGATTAATAAATACGACAGATAAATCCCCTGCCAAACACCCCGAGTGTTATATACTAATTG
>NW_018170827.1:0-216 GCF_001263595.1 Phalaenopsis equestris
AATAGCCCGTATCACCTGATCCTCTTACTTCTAACTGTAAATTAACAATTTCCTTAATCAACTCTAGCCTTTGCGTAAGAATCTAGCTTGCACTACTTATAGATTTACTGTTGAATGCATCAACAACATTTGTACGACCTAAACAATATTGTATTTTCGGATCGTAATTTTTTATCAACTCTAACCATCTTCGCTACCTCAAATTTAATTTTTTTT
>NW_018170828.1:0-216 GCF_001263595.1 Phalaenopsis equestris
TGCCCAATAAAAGAGAAGCAGTTAGTTTGAAAACTGCATTGTCCTGTGTAGCTATTAGAGAAATAAAGGAAGAGTTGATTAAGTTTTCAGAAGAAGAGTCTTACATTCCTATTGAGCAATTATTTCTGAAATTCTTACTAACAAAATTTATTTTTTTCCCTCGAGCAATTTTGTTGTGCCTGCAGGGCTTTATTCATTTGGGGAGAATGTAAAGTT
>NW_018170829.1:0-216 GCF_001263595.1 Phalaenopsis equestris
TATATATCCGCCCTTATTTATGTACGAAAAGATATGTTTCACTTTTTAAAAGTTAAAACTTTTTATGTGTTATGAAAGATTTGAAATTAGATATGTAAATACGTGGGAATTTGATGGTATATATATATATTAAACAATGGATATAAATGTTTTAGATCTACAAGTATTTTCCTTAATTTTATTTATATAAACTTGTGGTCTTTAACTTATTTAAGG
>NW_018170830.1:0-216 GCF_001263595.1 Phalaenopsis equestris
AGCGTGGGGAGCAACCGTTGGTTCGCGCAATTGAAGCTGGACGCTGCGTCGGCTTCACCGGGGGACCGAGCACGGAGTTGGGACAAGTGCTCGTCTCCCTTTTATGTTTCAGAAACAACACGCCGTCTCTATGGAAGCTTATCGACCAAGCCATCAAAACTCGTCTCGTTTCACCGCTTCATGTCCTCGCGCTGCTTACATCTAGGTACGGATGAA
>NW_018170831.1:0-216 GCF_001263595.1 Phalaenopsis equestris
AAGGTGTTCTCTGACTTTGGAAAAATCAAAGAACATCTCTAATCACATGCAAAATATGCCCTCGAAATTTCAAGCCAATGTGATTAATATTTAATTAAATATAATTAAAGTACTCATTAGAGTATTTAATTAATTAAAAATAAAGTGTATCTCAAATAATTTTTATTTTTAGTCCATAATTTTCTCCTCTGTTCACTGAGCAACAATGTATTTTTA
>NW_018170832.1:0-216 GCF_001263595.1 Phalaenopsis equestris
ACTAACTTTAATATTTAAACGCATAACTACATGAATTATGTGGTACGAATGTAAATTTCATAAAAAAAATCAATATTATTATTATTATACTATTTGTAGGAGCTTGAGGTCACGCTGGTTCAAATAAAGTTTAGGGATTTACTGGATTATCAGTTTAAGCTCTTGTATTTATGTATAACAAAAGTTTGTTATAGTGCAAAATGAGTTCTTCAAACA
>NW_018170833.1:0-216 GCF_001263595.1 Phalaenopsis equestris
TTACATTCATGAACAAACTTGTTCATTGTTCAATAACTTGTTAAATACTCAATAACAAGCTTCATGATAACTTATACCATATACGATATATTATTTAATTAAAATTTAATTAATTATAAATTTATGAATATTTTATTATATAAAAAATATTTTATGATTATTAATTCTATATGTATTTTATTAATATATATTTATTAAATAACTAAATTTAATAAT
>NW_018170834.1:0-216 GCF_001263595.1 Phalaenopsis equestris
ACATAATTATTTAAACTCATCTTACATTTTTCCTGGAGTCCTCTGACTCTAGGGAACTAATTAAAATAAGTCCCATACTTTTTTTATTTATATTTTAATTTTTATAATTATTGTAAGCACAATGGGGGACTTAAGAGTGAAAATTAGGGCTTTTAAGGTTAGAGGTATTCTCAGACTTTGAAAAAATCAGAGAACACTTCTAATCACTTGCAAAAT
>NW_018170835.1:0-216 GCF_001263595.1 Phalaenopsis equestris
TTTTCCAAGTGGAATCGACGTTTCGGACTCACTCGAGTGGTCCGTTCCGTTGTCTCGGGCCGTCTAAATGAGCTCACTGGCGATCGGGTCAATTTGAGCCAATTTTGTGTGCGGCGTGACAAATAATATTTTTTGACCCGATTGGAATCATCTAATGTGCCAAATGCTGACCGGCCTTTGGCCAAGCGAAAGCCAAAGCCTAGCAAAATGACCCCG
>NW_018170836.1:0-216 GCF_001263595.1 Phalaenopsis equestris
AAAACCAATGAATAATAATACTTTGAAAATATAGTAGTGTAATGAAATATAAATAAAATGCATGTGACATGTTAAGTATATCCAATCAGTGTGAAAGAAACAATTGACTTCTTAGCTATGACAATACATAATGTTTATAATATTTAGTAGCAACATACAACAACTTATCTATATTTATATTTTATCATTTATAATTGACACAAGAACATCATCTAA
>NW_018170837.1:0-216 GCF_001263595.1 Phalaenopsis equestris
ATAACAACCACAAGTAATATCATAAGGGAGTGACTCGTGTGATTAATTTAAAATTTTATTTTATTTTAATTTTTTAAAATATCTTTCGATCACTAAAATATACTATAGTATTTTCAATATGAATTCAATGCATGGACATTATTAAAAACATGTTACACTGTTTATATGATTAGATTGAATCTGAACAACAAATAAAGTATTTTAATGTTTATAATA
>NW_018170838.1:0-216 GCF_001263595.1 Phalaenopsis equestris
CACGAGCTATGAACCACGTAGGTCGTAGAGACGAGTATGAATGACGTCCATAGGCTGTGGGGGTCGTAGTCGGGAGCTGCACGAGCTGTGAACTACGTATGTCATTGTTGACACATGGACCGAAGTGATGAGCTCATGTCTCACGATGATGACTGACGACGTCTGATTAGTGGTAATCAATGATGATTGGTGGTGATCGATGGTGATGGTCGACAG
>NW_018170839.1:0-216 GCF_001263595.1 Phalaenopsis equestris
ATTAGACCTTTAAATCCGAAAGTTTTTTTAGCGTTTATATTCCTGATTACTGTTGCTTTGGTGATAGCACAAGTGCAATTAAAAAAGCAAACGTTCTAGAAAAAATTATTTAAAAATCTATTTTCCTGGAAAGTGGCATTTTTTTTTACTTCAAGTTCCACGTGAATATTTCATTTTTCAGTTAATTATTGACCTCAACGCTCCACGGGCATGGAG
>NW_018170840.1:0-216 GCF_001263595.1 Phalaenopsis equestris
ACACTTTCACCAATATCCTCAATATTTGTTAAAGTTTCTTCATTAATAGTTCTCATCTTCATAATATTTTTTATGTTCCTTCTATATTTTAAAGTAGCATGAAAATAATATGTATTTCTATTACTAGCAATAAATCAGATATCATTTGCTTTATGTTGGAGGAGGCTTTCCTCCAATGTAATTTCATCCAAAAAAGATAGGTGTGCTTGGGCCATA
>NW_018170841.1:0-216 GCF_001263595.1 Phalaenopsis equestris
TTTTTTTTGTTTTGTTTTTGAAAAGGGTTGTTTAAGCTTAAATTTTTAAATTATTTTAATTTTGAAAATTGTTGTTTTAGCTTATTTTTCTTAATTTTTTTCAACCAAGCATACATAATATACTAAAGCAATAATAAATTACAGAAATAAAATGATAATAAATAAACTCTAAATTCGTACATGTCATCTTCTCGCTGCTCCCGCTGAAATGTTAGC
>NW_018170842.1:0-216 GCF_001263595.1 Phalaenopsis equestris
ATATATATATATATATATATATATATATGCCTTATCAGAGCGAACAAAAATCACACAAACATTTTTTAACGAAGCCAAGAAGAAAGTTAAAAGGATCAACATCAAACACATCAAACAATCCCTATAATATATATATTGCTCTAAATTAGTGTGCAAAAATTTATAATAAGAACATGGTCGATGACGCATAAAAAAGAATTGGTATTATTTTAATGA
>NW_018170843.1:0-216 GCF_001263595.1 Phalaenopsis equestris
CTGGGTTTGCTTTTATTCCTTATGGGGTTAATAGATAGTCAAGAAAATTGTTTATTGATGCCCTGAAAGTGCATTTGAGTGGATTTAATCTCATGTTGAATTTTCTTAGTATTTTGAAAGTTTTTTGTAGATCATTTATGTGTTGTTAGGTCTTTTTACTTTTAATCAACACATCATCTACATACACTTGAATATATATATATATATATATATATA
>NW_018170844.1:0-216 GCF_001263595.1 Phalaenopsis equestris
TTTGAACAATAGACCCGAGATATCTGAAGCATTCATATTTTTTTAATGATTTAATCACTCATAGTTACAACTGTGTCACTAGAGTTACTACTACTATATTATATGCATGTATAGCTTCCTTGTTAGACCTACCCGACATACATCTAAACTGATTATGAGTAATCTTCGTAACATGTCTTAGCCTATGTTCAATTACCCCCTCCCATAATTTTAAAG
>NW_018170845.1:0-216 GCF_001263595.1 Phalaenopsis equestris
AATATAACAGTTACTGAAGTGTTTGATGAAGCAACTGTGACCTGCTTGACACTTCATGTACCCATTTTTTGACATGAATTTGTCAAACCTACTGTACCACTATCTCGAGGCTTGCTTCAAGCCTAAAGAATCTTCTTCAATCTACAGACCAATCATTCTTTGTCGGGAACCTTATAACCTTATGGTTGCACCATGTATAGTTCCTCCTCTAGATCT
>NW_018170846.1:0-216 GCF_001263595.1 Phalaenopsis equestris
TATATATATATATGGATATGTACATATATAGATATGCATATGAATATGTATATGTATATATGCATATGGATATGTATATCTATAGATATGCATATGGATATGCATATGTATTTGTATATGTATATATGCATATGTATTTGTAAATGTATATATATGCATTTGTATATGTATCTACATATATATGTATATACATTTATATGTAGATGTAGATGTATA
>NW_018170847.1:0-216 GCF_001263595.1 Phalaenopsis equestris
GGCATTAAAATAAATTAGAAATCCCCCTATTTATCCACTTATCCACACAACGCTCCACCATTTGACGCCGCCAAGCACGTGGCTGCATTGTTAGCCTACTCTTTTTCTCTATCTGCTCGTCCAACGTGATCGCAGTCATCCGTGGAAAAAACGCGCGATCGGACGGCTCTTAGTCATTGTTCCCAAGTGACCTAACCCGAGAACCGTTCACACTAA
>NW_018170848.1:0-216 GCF_001263595.1 Phalaenopsis equestris
TGGCTGCTATTATGACTTTACAAAGCCAGCCACAAACTTCAAAGAGAGTGTCTGTTGAGGTAAATCAATCGGATGTAGTACAGATTTATGATAATAAAAAGGAATCCACTTCTCTTAATAAAGAAGAACATTGTAAGAGAGATCATGTCCATAATTCAATTCCGGAGAAGGACATTAAAACTATGATAGAACAGCAGGTGAAAGAAACCTTGATAC
>NW_018170849.1:0-216 GCF_001263595.1 Phalaenopsis equestris
ATTCTCTCATTAGATAGAAAATAACTTACATTCCCTTTGTGCTGAAGTAGAAAACGAATGAATGAATACCTTGAATCAAAATTCAAGAATTTTCTCGAGTCTCTCATTCAAGATGTAATGTATCATGGGCGCTTAAGCCCATGAAAAATTAGATCTCTTAAAATTATATAAAACATGTTTTAGCAATGCTTGTTATTTTGGAAAATCTTTGGGATA
>NW_018170850.1:0-216 GCF_001263595.1 Phalaenopsis equestris
TTGAAAATACCTTGCCATCATCACTTGTCATTGGGAGTAAATCTTAATTAACTCTCCTTTGACCTTCCCAAGCCAAGAAGTGATTGAACCCTGGCCAGCCACCAGAATCTGCCACCCAAAGGATCCCCCGGTGGTCAAAACTCAAAATAAAACTCATTTGAGCTAGCCAAGTCTGATTAGCCACTAGAGCTCTCCATCCCTCCACTTAAGCATCAA
>NW_018170851.1:0-216 GCF_001263595.1 Phalaenopsis equestris
AAAAGGGTTCAAATAATAGTACCAAAATAAAAGCCCTTCTTTGCAAGATGCGCTTTATACGTTTTCTTCCTTGCACGCTTCCTTCGTTGGGACGACTTCTGGGTATCGGTTCCCCCGGAACATACTGAATCCAAGCATGAGGGCCTGCAACATTTCAGGATCACTTTTATTATTTATTCATTTATTATTATTATTATTCTTATTCTTATTATTATT
>NW_018170852.1:0-216 GCF_001263595.1 Phalaenopsis equestris
AAAATATAGTTCTCCAAAGTTAACACCACATACCAAAAGTCATGTTAAAATAATTTTTAAAAGTATAGTTTATTGAGGACCAACATAGTTTAGTTTTGAAAAAAAATTTTTCTTCCTCTCCCAAACTTGAATTTTTAAATAGTTTAAAGTAGTATAGTACATAATAAGCATGAAGAAAGAAAAATATTTAAAAGTTATAAATAGGAGAATAGTGCA
>NW_018170853.1:0-216 GCF_001263595.1 Phalaenopsis equestris
TTTACCCATGTGTTGGGTTCATTTTGGGCTTCTTTCGAATCAAATTATAAATGGATTTTTTTTTGGGTCATGTTTTCCCCATATGGTTGGGCTCGGTCTTGGCTCTGTTAAATGAGAATTTTGGATAAAAATGTTTTCTGTTTTAGCTAATTTGGAGGGCTCGATTTAGCCTTCATTCTGTTAAGTTTTGGCCCCCTCCTTGTACTGGCTCGGTTT
>NW_018170854.1:0-216 GCF_001263595.1 Phalaenopsis equestris
AATTTTTGAAAATTACACACTTCAATTTTCTTTTTGTAAAAAAACTTAATATCTACTAAATTAGACAAAATGCATACACAAATAAATAACTTCACCAAAATAAACTAAAATTTCCTTTAAGAAACATTTGTTTTGTTCTTGTTCACGCTAAGTTCAGCTCACTGACATTTTTTCTGTCATATGCAGAGAAATGTCAGGTCAGAGGCTGATCTTCAC
>NW_018170855.1:0-216 GCF_001263595.1 Phalaenopsis equestris
ACTTCAACCTTTTAATCAACGTAATCTATGCATCAGTTTTTTTCAGCTGTCTTTCTTAGAGGGTCTTTTGGTTTTCTTATTTTGAATATGAAACCTGGAATGATTTTATTGTGTCTTTAATTGGGGTTGAGGCTTTAGAAGTAATTGTGCCTACCAGTGCTTATTGATCTGGTGTTAGATTGTCCACACTGATTAAAGTTTGGCTCAAGAGTCATC
>NW_018170856.1:0-216 GCF_001263595.1 Phalaenopsis equestris
TACCGCTCAATTCTTATGTATTTACATATCTAACAACTACACTTTAATATTACCATATATAAGCCTCTTTACATATGCCTGAAAATGTGTATTTCACATTTTAAAAGTATTAAAAAAAATGAAATTTTTTTTATCTGAAATGATAGATTTGAGTTGCATAAACGTAAAAATTCAAAGTCTATTGTTAGGTTTGTAAATACATAAGAATTGTGTGGT
>NW_018170857.1:0-216 GCF_001263595.1 Phalaenopsis equestris
TCCTTGGCCAACTAGCCAAGGAAAAAAGTGATTTTCATCCATTAATTTTGATGTTGAAGTTCCCAATAACAAGAGAAATTTCAGAATAAGTGAGGTTTGTAGCTTGCTGTTTGTTCTACAATTGAATATTTCGAAGCTGGAGCATGCAGAAGAGAAAAGGAATGGTTAGTAGCTAGTGAAATTACATGGCTTCTCTACACAACAATCTGCAAAAAA
>NW_018170858.1:0-216 GCF_001263595.1 Phalaenopsis equestris
ACACCTCGACGAGCGTTGAATTCTCACTAGAGTTCTCTCCATCACCACAGTCGCCGCTCTAGCACCATCTCACCGGACTCCCTACTCATCGAGCTTGTTGCATCTTTTTGTGTTGAGTCTTTGTTGTAATATTTGTTTTATGTTTTGATTCGTTTAGTGCCTTTCTTTCTTTGAGTTCACATTGTAATCGTCTTTTTAAATTATTAATAAAATTTG
>NW_018170859.1:0-216 GCF_001263595.1 Phalaenopsis equestris
ACACCTCGACGAGCGTTGAATTCTCACTAGAGTTCGCTCCATCACCACAGTCGCTGCTCTAGCACCATCTCACCGGACTTCCTACTCATCGAGCTTGTTGCGTCTTTTTGTGTTGAGTCTTTGTTGTAAAATTTGTTTTATGTTTTGATTTGTTTAGTGCCTTTCTTTCTTTGAGTTCACGTTGTAATCGTCTTTTTAAATTATTAATAAAATTTG
>NW_018170860.1:0-216 GCF_001263595.1 Phalaenopsis equestris
CATCAGTAATTTAAAGTAAATTAATTAATCATAATAAAAATAATTATTTAATTCATTTTTAAATGCAATTACATGAAATTAAAAAAATTATAAAAAATTACTTTAATACTTTAAATTGAATTAAATTAAATTGAGCTAAATAATATATATTATAAATTTGAATTAATTTAATTTAATTTAATTGTTTAAATAATTTTTTAAAATGAAAATTAAAAA
>NW_018170861.1:0-216 GCF_001263595.1 Phalaenopsis equestris
AAAAAAAAAAAGTGAATATAAATTTTATTTTCAAACAAAAAATGCTTACCTATACTCATAAATTCATATACCATTCATTTTTCTCTGGAAAATATTTCATTAAATTTCATTGCACATGGCAAATGAAAAAATTGACAAAAACTAGAGCGTTTATTGTGTACGGACACCGCACGTTAATTTACGTGCAATATCTGATATAGATCACTGAAAATATAT
>NW_018170862.1:0-216 GCF_001263595.1 Phalaenopsis equestris
AGCTGTCGTGAACAACGAGCCGTTTTAACAGCCCTACAAGTATGTCTCTATTTTCGCAAAACCAGAACAAAAAATTATCAACCTATATTCTGAATGGTTTATCAAATTCTAAGTAGGCTAGCCGTTAAGAACATGGATTATTTTGTTCATGGTTTTGTTGGCTTTGAAAAATAATTTTATATACAGGTTAATCTTGTATGTTATCAGGCGAATCAC
>NW_018170863.1:0-216 GCF_001263595.1 Phalaenopsis equestris
TGGAGAAGATTGATGTTAATTTGGTTGACATTAAGGCTACTTTGGGGAAGTTGGGGCTTTAAGGATAATTTGGGGCTTTTGGTCAAAATGGGACAATTTTGTCAAATTGAATTCATGGGAGTGTTTCAAATTGGTTTTGGGACATTTGAGATGATTCTAGAATTTTTGGGATTTTTGGATCATGTGGGGGCGTTTTGGTAATTTTGGGCATTTTTG
>NW_018170864.1:0-216 GCF_001263595.1 Phalaenopsis equestris
ACACACACTCAATTAATAGAAAAGTTGTGCTGAAGTACGAGAAGATTTTTGCGTGCAAAATTATAGACAGCTTGAAGTCTGTGAAAGACTGAACCTTGAAGAAAATACAGAAGTTTAGCATCACTTCTACATCGAAGCCGCCATCGCCGCTTTCGGTTGTCGCTTCCTACGACCTTCTCTAATCATCGTATAAAGCAACCTATGAAGCAACACATC
>NW_018170865.1:0-216 GCF_001263595.1 Phalaenopsis equestris
CCATAATATTACTATATTACAAGAATACGACGATACCAGAGATAAAATAACAGTCATGACATCAAAAACATTAGGAATGAGAATACAACCAGAATATTACGATAATATTACAAAAATACGACGATAACAAAGGTAAAATAACAACCATGACATCAAACACACCAGGAATGAGAATACAACCATAATATTACAAGAATACGACGATAACAGATGTAA
>NW_018170866.1:0-216 GCF_001263595.1 Phalaenopsis equestris
TGATCATAAAATAACACCGCAGAGGTTATTTTGGGGTTAATGAAGTGGAATATATGAGTTTCTATTCATTAACCGTAAAATAACCTTCGCAGTTCAGGGTTATTCAAGTAGAATATATGAGTTTTTCTTCACTAACCTCAAAATAACATTCGCAGTTTCACTTCAATAACCTCGAAATAATCTCCGCGATGTAACACACGTGGCGACATATTATTG
>NW_018170867.1:0-216 GCF_001263595.1 Phalaenopsis equestris
CACACTTACTCTTTTGGGTCATTGCCTCCATGACAGCAATTCTTCGGGCCACTGCCTCCATGACGCGCCCATCATTTTGGGTCACTACATCCACGACACAACCATTCCTTTGAGCGGCTACCTCCACAACGCATCCACCTTTTCAGATCACTACCTTCACGACACACCCACCTTTCGGGTAACTGCCTCCACACCACACCCACTCTTTTAAATCAC
>NW_018170868.1:0-216 GCF_001263595.1 Phalaenopsis equestris
GACCAGCTCAATTATTTGAAGTCTCTCCAATCTAATGTTTTGCTACAGAAGGCATCGTCGCAGCAGAAGCCATGGACGGAGCCGAAGCAGGAGCCCAAGGAGGCATTATTCTCGCTCTAGCTCTCGATCGCAATCGCCTTCTCATTCGCCCAGGTGAGGCGATAATTAATCATTTTAAAGGGCATTTACATACCATCCAATTCCTATGTATTTACT
>NW_018170869.1:0-216 GCF_001263595.1 Phalaenopsis equestris
AAAGAGTTTCTTTTTCATCGAAGACCATGCTGTTTAATCAGCCATGCTGTTCTGTTTATTAATTGGAGGAATGATGCAGTACAAGATTGTGATATTAATGGAAGACAACGAAGAATGAAATAAGATGGTATGGCTAAATGGTTGGCCTCTTCCACAAGTTTGTTAAAATTATAATGTCTGTTATAATTATGATGTTATATTAAGTTATAATGATAT
>NW_018170870.1:0-216 GCF_001263595.1 Phalaenopsis equestris
GGCTTGCTAAGCAAAAGAGCAAAACACGAACAATTTTTTTTTTGCACTCGACATAAGAATGAGTTGAACACGAACAATGATATTTTTTAACAAATCGAACACAAATAGGGAGTTTTTTAATGGGCTGAATAAAAGCCGAGCCTATACTTGCTCAAACTTGACTCATTTACACTCTTACACCTATGTGGCTCGGCTTATGTGTGTAGTAGTTTAATA
>NW_018170871.1:0-216 GCF_001263595.1 Phalaenopsis equestris
TGAAAGCGCTTCGAAAGGCGCCGGCTCCCAATGGTGAAATTCTTGCTGAAAGCACAGCTACGTGCTGGCACTCAAGTCAAGTAGTAGCGCTGGCACGTCACTCGGCTCCTCGGCTCACTTCGGTTGCCATTTCTCCTGAGGCGCATGTCTCAGCAACACAAAACGAGGGTTTCGCTCGTTAGAGGACTTGACCAAACATCTCACGACACGAGCTGA
>NW_018170872.1:0-216 GCF_001263595.1 Phalaenopsis equestris
AAAGTAATGCAATATAAAACTCTGAGACTAAAATTGGCCACATTAAAATAACCGGGTGTCCATTTTGGGATTTTAACGCAGTCAAATATACAAAAGCAGAAGTTTTGAATTACCTTACGCAAGAAGCGATTTGCAACGAGTTCCACGCACATCACTTTCACTTCTTCCGTGAAATCCTACAGATAAAAAGTATATTCACAGAATGTTATCGTCCAT
>NW_018170873.1:0-216 GCF_001263595.1 Phalaenopsis equestris
AATAAAAACATAACATGCCACTAAGATTATAATTTTTAAATTCAAAAGCTTCCATCATTCTTATCACTCAATGAACTTTCATTAAAATTATCGACAAAATGATATGCTTTCTCCCTTACCTTATCCTCAATTGTATCCATGTTCTCTTACTCCTTATCCTAAATCTGAATAATCTTCCTCTTATTTAATTAAAAAGAATAATAAGAATATTTATTA
>NW_018170874.1:0-216 GCF_001263595.1 Phalaenopsis equestris
AAAAAGTTAGATACCAGAGATTGGTGGAAAAGTTTATCTACTGTCATACACTATACCTGATATTACTTATTTTGTCAGCATCTGAATTAGTCTAAATAAAGAATATTTGAAGATGATTTACAGAATATTGAGGTTTCTTGAGAAGTCTCTTGACAGATGGTTATTGCTTAAGAAATCAGATAAGAAGGATGTATTAGTTTATATTGATGCTAGTTG
>NW_018170875.1:0-216 GCF_001263595.1 Phalaenopsis equestris
CCCCCGCAGCTTCACGCGCCAGATGGACCTTTACCATGCCTACCGCGACGGCGCTTACCACCAAGTCGGCCTTCCCAAACTTGACTTGCAGGTAGTGTTCTGGATTGAGTTTTATTTAAAAATATGTTCAGAATTAATTGATTTTGAGCTGTGAAATAGAAATTTCAAATTCTAATTAATTGAGTATATATTTTATCTATTTCAAAATTAACTAGA
>NW_018170876.1:0-216 GCF_001263595.1 Phalaenopsis equestris
ATCATAATAAACTCTTGTGGATGTTTGAAACATAAGGGTTTAAGGGGTAGAAACTAACCTGTCACCTTTTCATAATAAGGGTAAATTTGTAACTATTGTGACTTTGAGGTTAACCTAATCGGATGATTCTAAGGTAGTGGGCTTATGCTAGGAAGAGAATAACTTACTTATTTGAGGCCCCTAATTGGTTATTAGATGATAAGTGTGATTCTTTAA
>NW_018170877.1:0-216 GCF_001263595.1 Phalaenopsis equestris
CGATAAAGAGAAGCACTTGAGGGAGGCAAAGGTGAAATCGGCTTACATAGGAGTTAAGCAGAGGGAGTGCTAAAGAGAAGAGGATGCAGAGGGAGGAGATGTTAAGACGAACTTGTGACGTCGTCGAGCTTCAAGAAGGCAAGACGAGATAGGAGGAAGGCAACCAAGCACTAATCTTGCGGTGCAGATGATAGCATGAAGAAAGGCGCAAGCGTC
>NW_018170878.1:0-216 GCF_001263595.1 Phalaenopsis equestris
AAATAATATTTTAATTTTGTAAAATGAGACCAAATAGATCTCATATATTCAATAATTTAAATAATGGAGCACAACACGATAAGTGATACACCATTCCAAGAGATGAACTTACTGCTTCACGGTGGGCTCGATTATACAGACCGAATGGCTTATGACATTTGTTTGGTCTGTAAACATTTTATGTGTGGCCAACAATTCCCCTAACTAATATAAGGA
>NW_018170879.1:0-216 GCF_001263595.1 Phalaenopsis equestris
GATGCCAGCTCTGCCAACAATTAATGAGTTTATCCGAAGTGAGATGAAAGGTTTCAATATCCAGGTACTATATCAGCAGGTTCCAAACTTTCTGGGCAAAGTTATATTCAAAGAACGGGTGAGTGATAGATTCTTCCTCTTGAAGACACACCCCACATCTAGAAGGCCCTCTCAAACCTTCCAACTTGAGTATGTCATCAGTAGGGAGAAAATGTT
>NW_018170880.1:0-216 GCF_001263595.1 Phalaenopsis equestris
ATGGTCGATGACAACCGACGAGCGGTGTTTGACAATGGTCGGCGGGTATGGATGCTAAAATTTTTTGACGAACCTTCAATATAACGTTATACGTTACGACCATATTTGGAATACAATGTTAGGGTTTAGGAAGCAGGGGTCATCTATGAAGCTGATTAGAGTGGCCTGCGGTAATTGATGTTGGCCAACGAGCAGACATCAACGGTGGTTGGCGGC
>NW_018170881.1:0-216 GCF_001263595.1 Phalaenopsis equestris
GCTAAATATTAATATATCATCTACATAAATTAAACTGCTATGTGACCAAACCCATGACATTTGAAGCATCTTCTACTGGATTGAGTTCCTCTTATTTTTGTGGTAGCTGTCCCCCGAGGCTAATTTGGAGTGCTGCTGTTAATTTCAATCCTTTTTCTGTGTGGCTTGAACCAACTTGCAGGAACTGGCCAGTTCAGGGGTTGGAAGACGCATTGA
>NW_018170882.1:0-216 GCF_001263595.1 Phalaenopsis equestris
CCTTTTGGACTTCTGCAATGGAGAATTGAAAGACGATATATATGACAACAAAATCATCTTACTCATTGTGTCTAATTCTTTTCTTTACAATAGGTGATTGTATTTTATCTCCATTAGAAAATTAATATATTTATTAATATCGTGAGTTTATATGAAGTATAATTTTTCACGAATCCCTTTAAAAGATCAGTGGATTATTTAATCTCTATGGGATCA
>NW_018170883.1:0-216 GCF_001263595.1 Phalaenopsis equestris
AACTTCTTCATTCTCATGCAAGGAAATTGAGGCGGTAATCACATTGCACATCCCATCCTATTGAGAAATTTAACAACAGAACATCTTTCCTTCTTTGTCAATTTCTTAAAGACTGTATGAACTTAAGCTAATGGTTTGAATATTTTAGCTTTCACTTGGTCGTTGCGATTATAGAATTGAGGTGGTTTAACAGCAATTCTCTAAATGTCTTTCCCT
>NW_018170884.1:0-216 GCF_001263595.1 Phalaenopsis equestris
CACATTTTATGGGGTATGATAAGGCATATAGATATTCAAGAATAGAACTATAGATAAATATTTTATCATTCAGCCATACACCATTGAATGGTGTATATGTGAACCTTTTATCAAGCAAATGAATGTGAGCTCACATACTGTAAATATAACAATCATTGGTAAGTGTATAACCCTTCTAATTACAATGGTATATGCAGCTTTTACAAATCCACCATC
>NW_018170885.1:0-216 GCF_001263595.1 Phalaenopsis equestris
TACTAGTTGAACTTGAGCATAAAGTATATTGGGCTGTTATGAAATTTAATTATAATTTAAAGGATTATGGTTATAAAAGACTATTGCAACTAAATGAGTTTACAAAGATAAGGACTGAATCTTGTGAGAGTGCTATGATTTATAAAGAAAATATAAAGATGTGACATGCTTGGAGGATTCTTATTAAAAATTTTGAGCCAGGGCAACAAGTTTTGC
>NW_018170886.1:0-216 GCF_001263595.1 Phalaenopsis equestris
AACACCAAACCAACGTTTAAAACACCAAAAAAAAATTATTCCAGTATATATTCGAATAGGGGAGTAGCAAAAAAGAAAAATCGAGCCACCAACAACAAACCTCAAGAGCCCTAAAATCTAATAAAAGCCATCTGAATATATTTCGAGTAGGAGGCTAACTGAGAAGCACAGAATAAAGCTCCTTAAGTAAAATCTTCACAAGATTCAGTATCAAAT
>NW_018170887.1:0-216 GCF_001263595.1 Phalaenopsis equestris
CTATTTAAACGTGTGGCGCCTTGTCAACCTACGGCAGCTCTGAAACTCCACGTGACGCACTTCCATTCGACGCCGCCGTCCACGCTAGCAGCCACGCATCCCGCGATTCGTGTAAGGAAGCGCTATTCGACTTGATCTCATCCGTTGATGAGATAAATGTGTGATCGTACGGCTATCTATCATCGTCCCCAAATAGACTAACCTGAGAACCATCCA
>NW_018170888.1:0-216 GCF_001263595.1 Phalaenopsis equestris
GAATTAAGTGGTATGTATGTAAATATTCCAAAAAAATCATGAAATGACCAGCCATTGCAGAATGGTATCTCTCATGTTTCGTAGTACTTCTTGAAAATCAATCCGAAGTAATTGTTAATGATGAATATTATGTTTTATAGATTTGGTATTCTGTGTTTTTTTTCTATTATTTTCTTGTAACGCATATTGTCTTTAACCATTAATAGTATTCTACAA
>NW_018170889.1:0-216 GCF_001263595.1 Phalaenopsis equestris
AAATTGATCAAAATCGCAAAAATATGGGAATTGAAAAAATTTTGAAAATCTCGCCGACGACGCCATTGACGCTGCCGACATCAGATTTTTCCCGAGACTTATGTATTCAATTCAATATAGCTCGCCAACGGCGTTGACGACCCCTCTGATGGCGAGATCCTAAAAAAACACTTTTAACCGGAATTTTGACCAGCCAACCACGACTATTCATCATCC
>NW_018170890.1:0-216 GCF_001263595.1 Phalaenopsis equestris
CATACCATGACCTGTTAGTAGAGTAATGTCTCTGAAGGTTGTAAATCCCCTCAGGTCACAACTTCAAATCCCTCCGTGTGTAGGGTGTGGTACTCTAATATTTAGCACACCTAGTGTTAAGTATGGCTCATATACCAAATAAGGGACAGATACTGAAGCGGAACAAAATGAGCCAGTCAAGCGGAGCTTGCGAGCGAAGAGGAGCTCGCGAGCAGA
>NW_018170891.1:0-216 GCF_001263595.1 Phalaenopsis equestris
GTCATCATTGCAATGTTAGCAATAAAATTTGGCTTTTTTGGAAACCTACTGTCACTATTAACATTGTGGAAGATGAGGAGCAATATATACTATCTCAAACTTCTGTGGATGATTATCATAGTTGGGCCACTATTGTTTACTTTAGTTCACACTCACAAGATAAATTGAACCTTTGGCATAAACTTGAATCTATGGGGAATATCATTAATGATAATT
>NW_018170892.1:0-216 GCF_001263595.1 Phalaenopsis equestris
TTGGGGTCTTGAAGAGCTTTTATTAATGATTCCCTTATTTCTTTAGAAAGAGTAAGGGCATCATAAATGCTCAATTTTGCCCGTAATTTACTTAAATGAACTACTACATTATAGTCCACTTTATGGGAACTATTGTTATTTTCTTCATTAATCATTTTTGTACTGGAGGAACAATTTTCTTCGGTGTCACTATCTGCTTTTCTTTTTCTTTAGCAG
>NW_018170893.1:0-216 GCF_001263595.1 Phalaenopsis equestris
CAAAATTTCAAAGCTAAGAAAAGTACTAAATTAATTACATTACCATCACAAAGAAAAAAAAACCTATAAAATTAAAGCAAAAAAAATGGAGAAAATCAAGAGCTTACGATCCATCAAGCCACTCAGGGTCGACGAGATTGCCTCCAAACCTCACCCCCGGAAGCCAAGACTTTTTCGCAGCGGCGGCCGCGACGAAGACAAACCTCCTCGGGGCTG
>NW_018170894.1:0-216 GCF_001263595.1 Phalaenopsis equestris
TTTTATATTTATATTTATAATATTATGCTGTGATAAAGCCATAGATGTAAAGGTGTATTTCACTTCCAAAAAGCAATGTTGATACTTGATGTTAACCATTCGGGTGTTATGTATAAAAATATGGAAGTATAGGTGCTAGCTATGTACATAAATAATAATTGTATGGCACGTATGAAAATGCCTCTTAAAAGTTTTCAATGCGGAATTACTTGGCTT
>NW_018170895.1:0-216 GCF_001263595.1 Phalaenopsis equestris
ATTAGAATTGAGTGGTTTGCTTGTAAATCTTCTTATAATTGTGAGTGAATTGTTTTGGGATTTAACCAAAGAAAGAAATATATAGTCGTAATATGGTTGAATCCCAATAAGAGGATTCCATTGATGTATTAGAAGATATTAGATATAAGTAAAAAGTATACATGTCAAAAAAATCATTAAAAACGGATGAGCCTCAAAGCAAATATTGAGATCATT
>NW_018170896.1:0-216 GCF_001263595.1 Phalaenopsis equestris
TTACTATTAAATATATAATTAAATAAATTCTAGATAATTAAATTTTATCTAAATAATATATTTTATATTATATGAGTTATAATCGAGCTTAATATTGAGTATTTAGTAAGTTTCTTATTGAACAACAATCTAGTTTATTTGCGAACATAAATGAACAAGTTCGATTATGTTCACTTTTAGTTAATTTAAGTTTTAAGCTTTTAAAAATTATTCAAG
>NW_018170897.1:0-216 GCF_001263595.1 Phalaenopsis equestris
GGGTCAATTTTTGGAGGTTCAAGAATCATACCAGTGAGGAGACTGAATTTCCCACGCTCTTTGATGAACAATGATACAGCTTGGGACCATTAGAGAAAGTTTATGGGATCAAGAAATTCGTGTTGTTTTCCGGTCCTCTGATCTGTAGAGGGATGGAAGTTGGAAGTTGGAGTCGATCTTCCCGTAGAGTCAAGAACACCTTCTGATGGTGGCTCA
>NW_018170898.1:0-216 GCF_001263595.1 Phalaenopsis equestris
CTGATAATCATATTGTTGATCATCTATCCATGCTTAAATTAAAATCACTCTGTTTTGAAAAGGAAATTAAAGAACATTTTCCAGATAAAAAATTTTTCATTATTAATGAGTGATGTGTTTCATATTATGAAGACATTGTGAACTTTATTATTATTGATATTATACAACATGGTCTAACATACCAACATAAAAGGAAATTTTTATCTGAAGCTAAGA
>NW_018170899.1:0-216 GCF_001263595.1 Phalaenopsis equestris
CTTTGGTAAGACTTTGGTTGGAGAATGACTACCAAACAATTTTATCAGTTTTGCTTCTGTCAATTTTAATATTAGCATTTTTTGTGACTGAGTTGGCTTGGAGAATATTTGCAGCTTAAGTAAAGACTAGTCTTCATCTACCCAGCAATCAACAACTTTGGGTTCCCTGTTAGGGACATTACTGATAGGGAACAACCAATCTTTAGGGCACCAATT
>NW_018170900.1:0-216 GCF_001263595.1 Phalaenopsis equestris
GAGGTGGAATCTTCTAGAGTTGTTTGGATTACTCTCCTCCATCTTGAGTCTTCCATCTCATGGTTTTATTTTCACTTTCTTTGAAGATGACGGGGTGTGACATTGAGCTTTAAATGAGTCTAAAATTGAAGTTGAGTGTGATATTAGAGCTTGAGCTTTTGAGACAATGTAAACCAGATATTGAAGCTGAACTTAAAACTAGAATTAAGCAATGTT
>NW_018170901.1:0-216 GCF_001263595.1 Phalaenopsis equestris
ATGTCCTTAACTGCAAGGGCAAGATGCTTTGAATGCAAGACTCCCTAAAAGTTTCTAGGCAGAGATTGAATATGACATGCTAGATCATTAATAGATTACTTCGGGCATCATTGGGTGGCAATGTTGCAGAAGAGGTATGGATAGATAATGCAGTTAATTTTGATCACTTACGAATTTTTGGTTATCCTACTTATGTGCATGTACCTAGTGATGAAA
>NW_018170902.1:0-216 GCF_001263595.1 Phalaenopsis equestris
ACAGTTTATAGATATTACAATCAGGTTTCATAGCTTGCAATGTATTCAAAATTCCTTTTGTGCCAACAAATTTTTTACCATTGTTTGCCACAATCCGAAGTTTTTTGCGATGCCAATTCGCAATCGCTGCTCTGATATCACTTGTCACCTCCCAAAAAATTCTTAAGAGAGGTGGGCAGCATAGGACTTAAATATTGCTTTTCGGCCCTACACCTA
>NW_018170903.1:0-216 GCF_001263595.1 Phalaenopsis equestris
CTTCTTTCAATTCATGTTTAGATCATTTAGCAAGATTTTTAAAGCGTTGTGAAGAAACAAAACTTTTTCTTAATTAGAAAAAATGTCAATTTGTGATTATAGAAGGAATAATATTTGAGCATAAAATTTTTGAAAAAGGCTTGGAAGCTAATATAGCAAAAATTTAAGTTATTGTCAAATTGCTACCACCTATGAGTGTTAAGGGAATAAGCAGTT
>NW_018170904.1:0-216 GCF_001263595.1 Phalaenopsis equestris
TGACGAATGGCGGTGTCGACGACGTTCAGAGAAGATCGACAAAGGTTGACGACGATGGATGATCGAAGGTGAGCAGCGGTGATCGACGGTGATAGACGACAATCAGTGGTCGATGGCAATTTGCGAGTTTCGACGGCGGTCGGCTGTGGTTGGCGGCGGTCGGCAGTCGACTGCAAGCGAAGGTGGTCATTGACGGTCAGTGGTGGCCGACGTCCA
>NW_018170905.1:0-216 GCF_001263595.1 Phalaenopsis equestris
GAGATGAAATGCCATCACCTGCCCAGTTCTCTTTTCAGTTCATTCCCCGGTTCAAGCCAGAGAAGAAATTCTGTAGATAGAAGTGGCTAAGGCATGACACTCTACAAAGGAAGGTCCTACTGCTTCGTCGAAGTCGAAGTAAATTCATGGATTCGATTGACCCAGTGAAAGAGAAGGGGAAGTTCGAAGTGAAGAAGGCTTTCTAAGCGAAGTGCG
>NW_018170906.1:0-216 GCF_001263595.1 Phalaenopsis equestris
ACTAAAAATTAACAAAGGCTGATCTGTAGACTAGGAAAGTCTTTATTAATTTTTTTTATTTGTGAAAATTTAAAAATTTATTAAAATAGTTTGAGAGTAGAAGAATTTAATTAAATAAGAAAAGTCAAAGCGCAAGGACATTCCATCAGCCAAGGTGGTTGACCGGCCAGGCTCAGGCCACCATCTCACTCAGGATGATCAGTTGTTAGCAAATGT
>NW_018170907.1:0-216 GCF_001263595.1 Phalaenopsis equestris
ATTTTTTCAATCTTTTGCAAGATACATTACAAGCTGATTTTCCACATCAAAAAGGACCTTACAATCAGCGAATAAATAAATATGTCAAGAAACCTAACAAGGAAGGCACAACTCTTTCAAAAAACTAAGTTATCAAGGAATTAATATAAAACTCAAGTAATAACAACAATCATTCGTCACGACAACAACAACAACAAAGTAATAAGTACATTCTAT
>NW_018170908.1:0-216 GCF_001263595.1 Phalaenopsis equestris
AACCCGACATGTTATACATTTCAAATATCACTAATGAACGCAAACAAAATTGGATTTCATATATCGCCTAAGGAACATATATGTAAGAAGATGAAGATTACATGAAAGACTGCAAATATAAATATATTTATATATCTAGGGGCATTTGCAAACATAACACACAATTCTTATGTACTTACACATCCAACATCTAAACTTCAATTTTTACATATATGC
>NW_018170909.1:0-216 GCF_001263595.1 Phalaenopsis equestris
TATTCATAATGAAATATCAAATTATATAGGTGATTTTGCTATGTAAATAGCAATCATATTGTTTAGGAAATAATTGTTTTAAAATTATATGTTTGTTTAGTGGTTTGTAGGTCAAAACTCTTTTGAATATTATCTAGCTGAACAAATGAGCTCACAAAGTGATTACTCTATTAGAAATCATTGATTTTCTATGATTTAGTGTTTACCTTCTAGATT
>NW_018170910.1:0-216 GCF_001263595.1 Phalaenopsis equestris
TTTTTTTTTTCAAACCCTTAAACTTTGAGTTGCTTTTGTCGGAACTGTGAAACTTTGATGGAATTTTGAGGTCACAGACATCCGAGACTGATCTGAAGACAGCATGAGGTGTTTTTAATGTATTTTTGAGTCTTTCTGTTCAATTAAAAAGCATACATAATTTAATTAAGGGACATACATATGGTTAATTTGATCCTCATTTAGGCTTAGACTTAG
>NW_018170911.1:0-216 GCF_001263595.1 Phalaenopsis equestris
GAATGGGCTGGCTCCAAACTATCAGCAAACAAAATTTTATTTTCGGGGGGATCAGAACTCCCCTTCTCTACTTAAGATGGAGGGAATTCCAATCAAATACTCTGAGCTATCTGGTCAACCTAGAAAAGTTAAAGTTTTGAAGATTATTAGGTATTTCTCTGGAATGCACTGAAAGTTAAATGCCAACCATTATGAATAAAAAGAATGCATATTTTC
>NW_018170912.1:0-216 GCF_001263595.1 Phalaenopsis equestris
CCAATCCTTTCCTGTGCCAAAGAAAAAATTACATCGATTGGAAGTCGTTGCAATTATATCAAGGACGACCTACACCCAGAAGAGCCTAAAAAATTTCCATGAAAGAATTAGCAAAACAACAAAAAATATAAGTACGAGGTGAGGTCGACAATCATAAGAGTTAGTAAGAGATATTGCTTCGAGCAAAAGTTTGCCTTGAAATATTGCTTCCAGAAA
>NW_018170913.1:0-216 GCF_001263595.1 Phalaenopsis equestris
TTTTAGCACTTATTTTTCTTCCCTTTTACACAAGTGATGCTTTCCATGTAGCTCCCCGAATCGGGTAAAGCTGGTCAACACGTTGATCCGAACATACCATCGGCTTTTCTCCCAAAATGTGGAATCTCTAAGATATTTTTGAAGTAAATAGCTTGGGAGATGAATATTTTAATATGTTCACACGACAACACCTCTAGAAATATGTAGAGCTAATAA
>NW_018170914.1:0-216 GCF_001263595.1 Phalaenopsis equestris
AACGAAAATAACTTTAATTAAAAACCAGTAATGACATCAAGTTTGGCGGAAACTCACGCCAAAGTAGGGTCTGGGTAGCGTTGGAAACAAAAGACAAGTAAAAAAAGCTGATTGCCAGACTAACAATAAACAATACTAACAAGATAAATGCTAGATCAATATTGACTGCAAGCACCTTCTCGCTCTATCTTTTACATCCTGAAAGCTCACAACTCA
>NW_018170915.1:0-216 GCF_001263595.1 Phalaenopsis equestris
ATTTGACCCGCGGGCCACAGGGCAGAAGGCCACCTGGCGGGAGTTCAAGTGGGCTCTGAATGCGGACCGACGGGAGTTCAAGCGGGCCGAATCTGAAGGGCCACAAAGCTGATCCGTGGGAGCTGAAGGGCTGAGCCGAATTCTGAATAAAAAGGAGCCCATTCTGAAAGGCCAAGAGTGGAGCTCTTAATTAATTAAGAAAATCCAAGCTGAAGA
>NW_018170916.1:0-216 GCF_001263595.1 Phalaenopsis equestris
AATAGTCTAGATAAATAATCAGAAGCCATGATGAAGATAATTGGAGATAAGGGGTTACCTTGCTTGATGCCTATAGAAGAAGTGAAGAAGCCTTCTGATTTGTTGTTAATAAAAATATAATGGTAATTATTACATAACCATCTATTAATCAAAGAAATAAAATGATGAGAGAAACCCCTTGCAGTTAATACCTCCTCAATGAAACCCCAATGGATG
>NW_018170917.1:0-216 GCF_001263595.1 Phalaenopsis equestris
TCACTTGTCGCTCCCTACTTCGTCTTCAATATCTCCAGAAACTCGTAATTCTCTTCGGTAAAGATCACCCCTGACTCTCCTTCATTCTCTGCTACCATTAAACTTGCCCTATAGTCCCCCTCTTCCTTCTCATTGGCCTCCGTGACTACTACTATAGCCCTAGATTGTCTACTTTCATTTTTCTCTCTCTCACTTGGTGGCTTTTGACAAGCTTTA
>NW_018170918.1:0-216 GCF_001263595.1 Phalaenopsis equestris
TTTCTTGAATGCAGTAGTTCAAGATGGCTCTTTCTCGCATCACTTCTCTCAAATGATTTGAAGGAAGGAGGCAGGCTGCAATAAAATATTGCAGGCCTTTGAGGTGGCATTGAGCATAGAAGAAGAAAAAAATTATCATACGATCGTTTCAGATCTTTCAGGCTCTACGTCCATCAATCATATATGTAATAATCTGATCCAACTCTACTTCAGATG
>NW_018170919.1:0-216 GCF_001263595.1 Phalaenopsis equestris
CTTCCATTAAGTTGATTTCATTCCTATTTGGAGTGGGGTCCACTCCTATTTACCTTGTCTATAGATATACTGCTTTCATGTTTTAGGTCAGTTTTTGTGAGTTTTCTATCAATACATCCATCGGCTTCCTCGTGTTCCCTTCTAGGGCTGCATCCGAAGACAAGTTATGCTTTGGTTGTATATCGCTCCAAGCTGGTGACTATCCTCAACCTCCCC
>NW_018170920.1:0-216 GCF_001263595.1 Phalaenopsis equestris
TAGAAGAGCTTTGATAGATGTATAGAAAGAACAATTGATGATGATTGTTAGCGATCAAGAAATTAAATTTAATATAGCAAAATCAATGAGATATCAAGCAAAAGGAAGAGATGATGAATGTTTTAGAATGGATATTAATGACTATTTAATCAATGAATATTTCATAAATACGTTTAAGAAGAAAACTGCAGAAGAATATTTGGAGTATGAGGATGA
>NW_018170921.1:0-216 GCF_001263595.1 Phalaenopsis equestris
GAAGAAGAAGAAGAAGTGCTGGTAATGTAAAATAGCAAAGCTTCGAGGGGTATGTATGTAATTGCACCTAAAAATTTTATGCAAGACTTCCAATTCATTACTATCGAAAAAAGTGAAATATAAAGTTTTCCATACACACATAAGATGATATATATGTAAAAATGAAAGTTTAATTGTCAAGATATGTAAATATATAAGAATTGAGGGGCATATATG
>NW_018170922.1:0-216 GCF_001263595.1 Phalaenopsis equestris
TATATATATATATAATTCAAGCCATTTTTTTTTCTCTTACAAATTATTTGAAGTTTTTATCTCAAGAGTATTAACTTCTAATTATAATTTTTTACTATTACATTTAATCTATTAAATTTGAATTCTTGATTTTTTTTAATGTATTCAAAGATGAATACTAATATTATTATCATTATAACCAATCATAAAATAAAATTGGCATTTCTATAAATAAAA
>NW_018170923.1:0-216 GCF_001263595.1 Phalaenopsis equestris
AGACATGCAATCATCCACATGCAATAATTTTCACTAATAGTCATTATGCCCACACAGGTAAAACTATTGTATCTTTCTACTGAGAAAGTCCTTATCATTTGCGAAGCTAGCGAGTTCTATAGCAATGCTAGATACATTTGATTGATGTCTTGTTGATTCACTTTGATTTGTCTTACTTTTTTAATTTGGTAATTATTTTATTTAGAAATAATTTTT
>NW_018170924.1:0-216 GCF_001263595.1 Phalaenopsis equestris
AAAAAAAAAAAAAACATTAAAAAAAAATATAACGGTTGTCTCACATTTGTAAATATGTAATCAGATTTACTTACGGAAAAGACAACTATTGGATTGCACGCAACTATTGTATATTATATTTTGATTCCAACGAGATTCTCAGTCTCTTTTTCTTTGTTACACTAGGAGACAAGCAGACATGTGAAGCCCTAGATTGAGGAAATGTTGGCAAACTAA
>NW_018170925.1:0-216 GCF_001263595.1 Phalaenopsis equestris
TTATGTTCCTTAGAAGTTCTTTTGCATTCAACTTTCCATTGAAGCCAGAGTAGATATCTCCTTAAAAAAATGATGGTTGTTTGTATTGAATCTTTAAATTTTGGTGAAAGAAAAGCAGAAAACTGATAATGGAGAGGGAAAAATATCAGCTTAAAATCGGAAGTAAATATTTGTATACATAATTGCTAATTTACTCAAATAAGGCTGATTTGTGAC
>NW_018170926.1:0-216 GCF_001263595.1 Phalaenopsis equestris
TCATAATGACAACAAAAGTGTGTGTTTGGAAATATTTTTGGGGCATTGTTAAGTTGGTGTTAAAGATTACAGTGCTATACATGTAAATTTTAATGTTTAAATGTTTCATATATTAGTACATGACCTCTATGGCGCGCATGTAAATCGTTATTTTTTTTTTGGAAATTTACATGCATAACCCCCAATTCTTAAGCATTTACTTATCTCACAACCAAA
>NW_018170927.1:0-216 GCF_001263595.1 Phalaenopsis equestris
GCTTAGCATCTCAAACTTGAATATAATGTCAAACAGAACTTTTCTTACCACAAACGGCGTCAAATTAATGTGTGTCAGAAGGTCATCGATGTCAGAGTGATTATTTAGCATCTTGCATTGTACAAATATTCAAAACACACTCAGGTAATTAAGGAAAAGTAAACTAGAGGTCACACCACAATTTTTATGTGAAAATACCTAGAAGGAGAAAACACC
>NW_018170928.1:0-216 GCF_001263595.1 Phalaenopsis equestris
TTTACTTAGAATTAAATAATAAATCATAGAATTTCAAGGTAGCTCGTTTAGTACAGCATAAATCCTTAACTCATATTTAAGCATTTGCACAATCCTGTTGTGTAATTTAAACCCTAACCCTCTTTAGGGACATATACCCTCCTATCGTCCAGGCTATTTGTATGACTGTATCATTCAAACATAATTCCAAAATAATAAAAAGACAAGATGAAACAT
>NW_018170929.1:0-216 GCF_001263595.1 Phalaenopsis equestris
ATTGTTGGCTTTGCTTAGTAGCTTCTCAAAGGACTGTTTCTTAAGCATTAAAGCTACCGCCCCATGGATGCTTCTGAGTAGAATCTCAATCGGATGTTGTTCCTGTAGCTGAGGATCACATTTTATTCTTAGTTTCTTCACCTCAAGATATAATCTACAACAGTCTTGTTAGGATTCTATCTTTTCACTACGAGATCTCCAATAGAAACATGGTGT
>NW_018170930.1:0-216 GCF_001263595.1 Phalaenopsis equestris
ATCCACCAGCACCCTTCTAACCTACCAACAACCTCAACCTTTCCCCTTACCCTTTGGCATACCCCACCACAGCCCTCGGATATTCTCTTCAAGGCCTAGCCGGAGATTAGTTGTTATTGTATTTCTCCTTTTTGTTTCTATCGTCTTGTAACCCTATTTAAATATTTTTGCAACCCCACCGAGTTCCTAACTATTTCCGGTATCACCAACCCAACC
>NW_018170931.1:0-216 GCF_001263595.1 Phalaenopsis equestris
ACATTCTAAAATTTTGCAAGTACACAAGGTCCCCAAGATTACAATAAATACAAAATTAGCAATGAGAATAACCTATCATGCATAAGCAAAACAGTAGAATAAGACACTGGCCTTGTAACAGAAAATACAGAATATTACATGCCGTACATCGAGATTAAAATTTCTAATGCTGGCCAAAAGGAGCGGTTTTATTATCACTGTAAACTTCCTGGCGTA
>NW_018170932.1:0-216 GCF_001263595.1 Phalaenopsis equestris
TACTAGAAATTCTTCTAAGTTGGACTATAACATTTGCAGAAGAAAATTTTAGAACATCTCAAAGAAACCCACTGACACAAATTAATATATTTTTAAAAGTTGTAGTGTTACTTGATGATAAGTAATGTTTATGTTTTGAGGGAATTGACACGCCTAAAATGTGCTACTTTTTTATATACATTTTACCCTCATTTTTAATGATATTGTACTTTCATA
>NW_018170933.1:0-216 GCF_001263595.1 Phalaenopsis equestris
TGTCTTTATTTCTAGAGTGACGCAGAAAATTCAGCTATCTCACGGGAATAATTCATGAACCTTCGAAAACTGACCCAACGTATGAAACATGCAGAGTAGAGAATTCCATGGTCATGTCGTGATTGATTAATTCCATGGAGACTGCAATTGACCGTTCATATATATTTTTTCCTTCCGCCAATGCCCTATGGACTGTAGTTCGAGACACCTACTCAA
>NW_018170934.1:0-216 GCF_001263595.1 Phalaenopsis equestris
ACATGATCATGCAACTTCTGCGCATCAAAACTGACAAATTTTCTCAGGTTGAAAATTCCAAATCTCACAGAATTTTTGGGGTGGGATGCCATTGTATTTGAAATCTAGTGGCACTTCCCTCATTTTCCCTCTTAAAATAAACTTATGAATCAATTTTTAAGAGTTATATGGAGAAGAAATTGCCAAAAACTACCTTTTGAAACATTTTAAGTCATT
>NW_018170935.1:0-216 GCF_001263595.1 Phalaenopsis equestris
TACACACATAGCACTTTACCTATGGATAAAAAGATAGATTTAATTTTAAAAAATGATGATTAGTGCTACTTTCTATATGATGTTTGTAATTATGAATGTTTTTGTGTGAGATAGGTAAATATGAAAGTTTTGGGTGTAATGTATGTAAAAGCCCCTTAAACAAAATTTGATAAGCATACTTTAATATAAACATAAATAAATATATATATATATATA
>NW_018170936.1:0-216 GCF_001263595.1 Phalaenopsis equestris
GATTAAGCTAATGGTGAGTTGCCTTCAAAACTTGTGTTATTTGTATTTCAATAATGAGATTAAGTATCAGGGAAATGCAATTCACTGTACATCAATGATGATGGGCTATGAGTTGGTTCTTTTAAACTGTGATAAAGTTCAACAATTTATTGAGTAGATGTGCAATAATTTGCATATGTTCGTGTTATTACTAAAACTTCTACGCTTGCTTGATTA
>NW_018170937.1:0-216 GCF_001263595.1 Phalaenopsis equestris
TTCACATTTATACCAACCAAATCTTTCATATCACAACAGAAATGCTACCAATTGAGCTTCTAAAAAGTAAAATATACACTTTCATAGATAAATAGGGTGGCGTGAATGTAAAAAATTAAAGTTCAAGTGAAAGAAGTGTGAAAGCATAGGAATTGAGTCATATGGTTGTAAATATAAAATCTTAGGTCTTGATTGTGTAAATACAGAAGGATTAAT
>NW_018170938.1:0-216 GCF_001263595.1 Phalaenopsis equestris
TATTTCAGTGGACCCTGTTTAATATATTTTTTAAAACTTGATGGATAGTGAAGATCGGACACCATATACATTTATGAAATAATTTTTCAAAATACACTATTAATATACCATCCACGCGGATCATTTTAATCAAATGATCTTTTATTTTTTTACGATTATTTGTTATTTAAATTGAAGTCATGAGGGTCAGATTTCTAATGGGGTTCGTTTTGTTTT
>NW_018170939.1:0-216 GCF_001263595.1 Phalaenopsis equestris
TTGACTTGTAAGTAACCATATTTCTTGTTCTTTGTATATAACTATCCCAAAGCTTTAATAATGTTTACTATTATATAATTTAAAACTAAAAGTTTTTAATGTTACATTCAAAACAATCTCGGAGAAAGCCTCTTCGATTCACTAATTTAATTATTATAATATACCATAATGTTATTGATTGATTGCATGCAAACTTTTGTGCATTTAAGAAAAAAA
>NW_018170940.1:0-216 GCF_001263595.1 Phalaenopsis equestris
CATAAACATCTCGTTTATTCTTGAAGGTGTGAATTCGTACATAGACAATTCCTTGGTTTATTCCATTTAGATTTGCATAAACCTCATTCATAACAGGGATGACTACGACGATAGTAGTGTAACAAAGTACTTCCCAACATCTCTGCATAATAATCTCTTCAACTTGAGTATTCGGTCTATTGAATCTTTGATTCATAAACCCTCTTTCTTTGATTG
>NW_018170941.1:0-216 GCF_001263595.1 Phalaenopsis equestris
TGCTCGACCGAGCGGCTCGCCAATCGCCTGCCTCCTGTCCGACCCTTCCTCTCCCCTAGGTCGCCCTAAATGCGACTCTTCCTCTCCTGTTACCTCATTTGGCCACTGCATCATGATAGGTACAACTTTTTCTCTCTTCTCTGCTTATAAAAGCCCTACCTAGGGCAAAGGTGGTTGTTGTTAAAACTTGGGGGAGGAGGAATTGCTGCCAAAATT
>NW_018170942.1:0-216 GCF_001263595.1 Phalaenopsis equestris
CCCCTAAATAAAATGAAAGAATCGGTATTTAGAGCGGATATCAATTCCTCATATGTGTCAATTCGACCCAGCTGAGATTCAAACCCAGGGCAAAGGGTAATTACGCTGAAACTGCCTTCCAACAGACAGGTCACGGCCAACTTGATTTTCGGATATGAGCTTTCGGAACCCATAATGGCTATTGTTCAGTGTGTTATTCATACACATGAAAAAAAA
>NW_018170943.1:0-216 GCF_001263595.1 Phalaenopsis equestris
CATAAGGCACACACCTTCTAATGATCAAATCTTTAAACTGTTTATATAAATGTGGGGGTCATCCTAAAAATAGAATTTTGAAACATGAATAATTTTCTTTAATTTTTGATACATCTGGTGGTAGAGTATAACTCACAATATAATTTACTATATTGGCACACAATGATATATTTTTTATAGTAATATTATACAATTGTTCATCAGGGAAAGTTTCCA
>NW_018170944.1:0-216 GCF_001263595.1 Phalaenopsis equestris
TTTGGACACTTGGAGACGATGACGGAGAGCCATCTGATCACGCGTTTATTCAACAAATGGATGAGATCAAGCCAGACGAATGGATGGAACAAAAAGGCGGTCTGATGAGGTAGTTACGTGGATAGCAGAATCACATGGAGAATCGCCACATGGAAACTTTGGAGTGGAAGAGGTTCAGGTGGCACCGCATGGATAAGTAGATAAATAAAGGGATTT
>NW_018170945.1:0-216 GCF_001263595.1 Phalaenopsis equestris
TATTCTTGATTGATAAAATTTGCATCAAATAAGATATGAGAATAAAAAATACCATCTTCCCTCTAAGTAAAAGTTATCTTTTTACCTTCTAGCCTTTGCCTTGTCCTAAATGCTTACAGATTCCAATACGAACAACATATCTGAGGATTATAGAAAGAAGATAGATTGTTTCTTGGCCTGCAGGCAAGCATGCTGGTTTCACTCATTCAAAGCAAG
>NW_018170946.1:0-216 GCF_001263595.1 Phalaenopsis equestris
CTACCTCTTAAAACCTTATATTTCAAACATCTAAATGAATTCATTATGATCAATATTACCCATTTATATTTAATTCAACCTAAATTTTAATTAGGGCATCAAAATCTCAAATTATCATTTTGCCCCAGGCCTTTTCACTTCATAAATCATTAAATTCAACTCAACTTACTTTGAAACCTTCATGGTACCCTACTCATGGGTCAATTAAAATATGAA
>NW_018170947.1:0-216 GCF_001263595.1 Phalaenopsis equestris
TATACTTGCGTAGTACCCCTACTGTGTAAACTATTTTCTAAATTTTATAAAATTTCAATTTTACACACTAGCTGCTAAATATTAACAGGGTCCCATTTTTTGCCATCTCTTAGACGCTAAATTACTGCGTAATTGTGGGTTGGGTCATTAATGTGTGTTGCAAGTAGTTATGATGTTGAGCTTGTTTTAGGACAAAAATATGATAAGATTTTTAAA
>NW_018170948.1:0-216 GCF_001263595.1 Phalaenopsis equestris
ATTACTACACAATAAATTACATGAGATGTATCATCTATATGAGAATTTGGAGCAACAAATGAAGCTTCAATTCAATCACATGGCATGTTATCAGGATGCCCATGCATTAATGTATTGCAACAACACATGGATAGATGAGAAGATGACTATGGATTTCCCTCACACCCCTTTATTTCATGTATTTGATCGTAACTTTTCAACATTTGAAAAGGGGGA
>NW_018170949.1:0-216 GCF_001263595.1 Phalaenopsis equestris
CTCCTCCCATCCACCAACTTCCGCAGCCATGGCGAGCAATTAATGTAGTTTCTGTGCTGGGTACGTACTTGTAAGCTCTCTTAATATTTTTCTGAGTTTTTCTTCTCCATTTATGGCTATTTATAGTTGCAGATTGCGATGCAGGAAATAAGTTGGTCACATAATGTGGACGGCTTCTATAATTTAAAAGGGCCGTAGAAAGGCATTGGATTCCTG
>NW_018170950.1:0-216 GCF_001263595.1 Phalaenopsis equestris
TAGTCTTTAATTGGGAAAAATGCCAATTTATGGTACGATGAGGAATTGTATTAGGAAATCAAATATTGAAAAATGGTATGGAAGTAGAATCTACTAAAATTTAAGTGATCACTAGTTTACCCTATCCAACCAATGTAAGGGAAATTAGGAGTTGTTTAGGAAATGCTAGATTCTACATGCAATATAATAAAGACTTTTCAAAGATTGTTAAGCCTT
>NW_018170951.1:0-216 GCF_001263595.1 Phalaenopsis equestris
AACAATACACCAGAGTTTGTGTTTTTTATTAAGATATCAAATTCTTTTCAAGGATGAGGGGTGAGCAGTACCCCTTATATTGCAACATAAGAAATTGATCATGTTGAGGAGGGTGGGTGAAAAGAAGGCTGAGATTTGGATCTAGTCCTTCCCTTATTCAGTTGGATTGATGACTTTGTGATAAGAATATGGGAGCATTCCTTCTCATCTTCTTCT
>NW_018170952.1:0-216 GCF_001263595.1 Phalaenopsis equestris
AGAGGAAAAAAAATGGGAAGAGGAGGGGGCGATAGCGATAGCTTTTGCTGCGGTCCGTTTCAAGGTTTTGATTGTTTTTAGGGGTTTTTACATGCAGACCACTCAATTCCTTTATATTGATACATCTAATATCTAAATTTTAATGTGTACATGCATATGACATCTTACCTTTGCATGAAAATGTTTATTTTACTTTTCAAAATATATATATATATA
>NW_018170953.1:0-216 GCF_001263595.1 Phalaenopsis equestris
ATCATTACAAGGCTCAGATGAAGTCATTACAAGATCGAAAGGAGAGGTAAATGCTTTTTTAGTGGGAAAAAAAAGCAATTTAGTTTTACATGGAGGGATTGGATGTATTGTGGTAATTATATAGTCTGTTTTGCTAATTTTAATACAACTGCATATTGGCATGTTATTCTGCCCTTAGCTTAATATTATCATTGACTGAAATTTAGTTTCTTTTTG
>NW_018170954.1:0-216 GCF_001263595.1 Phalaenopsis equestris
AATAGAACACCGCAACTTTCTGAAAAATAGTTTTTCAACAGCAGTTTCATTGTTACTTCTTCAAACAGTTACAGTTACCCCGTACAAACATTTAATCTTTCTTTTCTTCAATGGATATTGCTTTGGGAGATCCTCCGAATCCGTAGAAGTCGAGCCTTCCAAATGCAATGCAGAAGTTCACTCCACTAATATGGATCAATCGAGGCTGTCCCATGC
>NW_018170955.1:0-216 GCF_001263595.1 Phalaenopsis equestris
CAATAGGATAGACTAGGAAGTCACCGAGGTTCTCCCCCAGATTTATGGCATCCCCTAGTCCTTCCTCTTTTGGACTTTACAATAAATGTTCCAAATTTCAGCCAATCCAATTTCACACCTCTTTGTCCGATATCTTTGAACAGGTCTATCCTTTTGAAATCCTTGAAGATAATATTTCATCATTTTTATTGAAAGTTTTCTTAGGTGGCTTTGGTC
>NW_018170956.1:0-216 GCF_001263595.1 Phalaenopsis equestris
TCAGATTACCAAATCCAAAGAAACCAAAAGAGGTCGACAAGAAGGACAACCCAAATTGTTGTCTATATCATAGATTGCTTGGACACAGTATAGAAGAGTGTTTCATCTTCAAGGATTGTCTTGAGAGAAACCTTAAGAAAGGAAATATAATGACTCTAAAAGAATATTTAAAAAAAACCTAAAAAAAGTTCTATAAATATGATTTTGGCTGAGCCA
>NW_018170957.1:0-216 GCF_001263595.1 Phalaenopsis equestris
ATTGGATGGGTACTTCTGATGCAAGAGTTTGATTTGTTGTAGTTGATAAGAAAGGGACTAATAGTCAAATTTATGATCATCTATCTAGGATAGAATAGGAAGAAATAGTTGATTTGGAAAAAGAACATAATGAAACTTTTCCAAATGAATAACTTTATGCTGTAAAAAAATGGGTAAAACTGTGGTATGATGATATTGTAAATTATATTGTTAGTG
>NW_018170958.1:0-216 GCF_001263595.1 Phalaenopsis equestris
ATTTACATAGTAGCACACAATTCTTATGTATTTACATAACTGTCAAATTTACATAATTAGCACTTCGGTGTTTTAAGTTTTAACCCTATGGATAAAAGCTGCATTTCACTGTTAAAAAGAGATAATAGTGCTATTTTTGATATGATATTAAAGATTTTAGTGCTATGTGTAAATATGAACATTTAGGTGTGAGATACACAAATACATAAGAATTGT
>NW_018170959.1:0-216 GCF_001263595.1 Phalaenopsis equestris
TTGGCTTACTTTTAAATTTGAAGTAGTTAAAATGGTAGAATCATTATAAGATCCATTACTTTTGAACACAAATAAACTAGTTACCTTCTTTTTGAACGCTCATTTGTGGCTTAAATTGTGAGATTATATATTTGGTGCTTCTTGATTTGCTATATTGGGTAGCGATGATTGTCCATGCACTAAGATTAAAATGCAAAATTTGGACTTCAATAAATG
>NW_018170960.1:0-216 GCF_001263595.1 Phalaenopsis equestris
ACCATAACAAAAGAGGATGGAACGAGAAGTTGTTAGAGGCTTTTTGGACCTACAGGACGTCGCTTAGAATTTCTACTCAGTCTACACCATATGTGCTCGTGTACGGGTTTGAGGAAGTACTTTTGTTGGAGGTTCATTTACCTTCTCTCAGAGTCACCGTCGCTAACCAGATTCTAGCAAAAGATAATGTCAAGCTCAGACTTGCAGAATTGGAGA
>NW_018170961.1:0-216 GCF_001263595.1 Phalaenopsis equestris
AAACATGGCAAGTTACAGTGCAAAGAGTGTAGTCAGTCCACCAAATACTTGAGCATGAATAGATTCCTGTAAAATAATTTAGAAATACGACGACAAGCTCAGCCATGATAGCCAATACAACAATGGTGATTATGATGATAAAGGAATAAAGAGAAAATTGATGCTATGCGTAAATTAAAATTAGAAGGAACCACAGCTCTTTTCTTTTAAGAGTTT
>NW_018170962.1:0-216 GCF_001263595.1 Phalaenopsis equestris
TTAGTTCAAGCTTGCGAGCTGGCTGCTACCACTACGAGCCGAGCTCGAGCTCGAGCTCACATTTTGACAAACGAGACGAGCTTGAGTTATGGATGGCACGAGCTCTGCTCGACTCATTTACACCCCCTAATAGTATGAATGTAAAACTTCCAATAATAGAATCAAGAATTATTTCTTTAAGCCCTTCAATGATTAATAGGTGAAAGGCCATGCCAC
>NW_018170963.1:0-216 GCF_001263595.1 Phalaenopsis equestris
ATAAAAAATTTTGTTATAAAACTTAGTTTAGATATAAAAGCTTGTGGAATTAAAAAAATATAATGTGACTGTTAGAAAGACCAAGAGAATATTTTGCAATGTTAATAATTCTATTTTTAATGATCTTTATAATAGATTCAATGATAAAGAAGCTGTAAGATATATTACTGGATTGGGGGTAGACGTCTTGCTACCTACCATCCCTGCTGAGAAGGT
>NW_018170964.1:0-216 GCF_001263595.1 Phalaenopsis equestris
ATGATGATAAGCTTTTAGAATAATAAGATTCCAATTGTAAAGTCTTAAAAGCTTTTGTGAAGGAATTTTAGAAAAGAAAACTTTTTAAAATTTAGAAAGTTTTTAAGAAGGAAAGCTTCTATCAATGGAAAGAGAAAATAAAAGAGGAAAATTTTGTAAAGGAAAAAAAGGAACAGGAAAAAGATAAAAAGGAGAATTTTAGAAAAAAAAAACTTA
>NW_018170965.1:0-216 GCF_001263595.1 Phalaenopsis equestris
CTAACCATGTGGGGTATTGCTCTTCTCTTATAAAGCTAGCGTCTATTAATTTCATCACCTTGACTATGACTTGTTGTTCTATTTTGAGGTGCATTTTTCTTGGAGCTTGCTTTACTGGGTTCATATATTTCTCCTCCCTGAGTTTACGTACTGCAACTTCTGCTGACAGTCCTGACATTTTATCGTAACTCCATGCAAAACAATCTTTGAATTCTG
>NW_018170966.1:0-216 GCF_001263595.1 Phalaenopsis equestris
CTTTATGAGCTAAACATGTAAAAAGTAAACTTCTGCAATTTATAGTCAATCCCAAAAGCCATAATTTTAATGCTTTTAAGGCTAAACTTCAATTAAAAACAGTACATATTTACAGATACACATTTCACGTCACAGAGACATTTAATAGAGCAAGAAAGAAGTCTAAAACAATTACAATGATAACTAATAAGATGATTATATTATTTTTAACATTCA
>NW_018170967.1:0-216 GCF_001263595.1 Phalaenopsis equestris
TGTGGTACTCAAATTTTTAGGCACATGAGGGATGGCCGGAGCTCGTATAATAGCCTCCAGCCATTTCTCCGGCCATTCCATTTTTTTAAAAAAAATTTGTGTGCGCTTATGCGCGCGCGCAATAAAAGAAACATGTTAAGAAAATAACATAAGAGGATAAGTAGTCACGATGCATGCCTACTTTTAAATAATAGAATTAACATTTCAATGACAAAC
>NW_018170968.1:0-216 GCF_001263595.1 Phalaenopsis equestris
TGGACGTAGGCAATTTGGCGAACCAC
Source organism: Phalaenopsis equestris (assembly GCF_001263595.1). Taxonomy (NCBI): domain Eukaryota; kingdom Viridiplantae; phylum Streptophyta; class Magnoliopsida; order Asparagales; family Orchidaceae; genus Phalaenopsis; species Phalaenopsis equestris. Next base: position 27 of record NW_018170968.1, read on the forward strand.
ATAAAATCTATGTGTTTCTGTTGTTGTTTTTTGTTTTGCGATTTTTCTTGATTTGTTTTTTTTTTTTTTGCTTTATTGTAGTTGTTTTTCACAACAACTGGTATCAGAGACCAGGTTCGAATCTGAGGGAAAGTGATGGTCGGAGACGAAGTGAAGACATCGGGGATCGAGAAGTTCAATGACATAGATT
>NW_018170969.1:0-216 GCF_001263595.1 Phalaenopsis equestris
CTGAGAAAGGAGGGAGTTCGGTCGAGCACGAGTCTACGTCGCAGAGAGGAGAAGCGAGCAGGAGCTTCGATCGGGAAGTGCGATCGGGTCGCAGAGGAGGAGTAGGATCGAAAGGAGCAGGCGTCGAACGGGGACCTTCGGCGCAACAAGGAGTCAAGCGAGGGTTTTTGTTCGCAGAGGAAGGAGAGTTGAATTGCAGGAGCGGGAGATTAGTAT
>NW_018170970.1:0-216 GCF_001263595.1 Phalaenopsis equestris
TACGTGAAAAACATTGGAGCAAAAGGATCGTTAATCGGATGTATCAAAAATTAAATGCAACAAAAATAATTAAATTGGAAAATTATTAATATACTAAAGCTGTTACTTGTGTTTGAAGAAGAGGATTGCCAAGTATTTTCCTTTTTCAGTTGGATTACATGCGAGATCTTTTTTACGCCCATATCTTTTTGTTTTAGTTATAGATGTTCTTTCTGG
>NW_018170971.1:0-216 GCF_001263595.1 Phalaenopsis equestris
GACTCAATTTAAGTTTGGTTTGACTCTGATTGGGTCAATCTTGGTATTATTGATTCCGTCTCGCCGAGTCAGTTTGACCATAAGTTTATTGAAATCTGAATGACTTTTAATTAGAGTTTGAATGTCTCCCGTTCAAATAATACGTCAAGATTTGTGCTAATCATTTCGAGATTCTTTCCAAATGATAAAATAAAGTAAAAATAAAAAAATAAAAAA
>NW_018170972.1:0-216 GCF_001263595.1 Phalaenopsis equestris
TCTAATTTTAGCTAACTTATAGTTAAAATGACCGGTTTGACAAGATGAATATGATCATATCAAAATTGATCCAATTCGAGCCAAATCAGTCCTGGATTGTCGTTGAAACACTTTTGGAGGCTTGGGGTAGTTAATTGGAGGGTTAAATGGACTCCAAATTTGACGTGTCAATAATCAAATCAAGTGTCTCGACTATAAGAATCCAACAAACCCAAG
>NW_018170973.1:0-216 GCF_001263595.1 Phalaenopsis equestris
TCATTAGGGATGACCATCCACCCAGATACAACAACACTTGTTGTTGCAACCTGGGGGGTGGGGGGAATAGGTGAAGCCTCCCCAAGTGATGCTTAAGTGAATACAAATTTAGCTCACCTTAGAAAACACTAGATACTAGTATCCTGCGCTGCTAGGTAATTAAAGGCTATCAATGGGATAAGTGAATATAAACAGGAAAATTAAGTAGAAATTTTA
>NW_018170974.1:0-216 GCF_001263595.1 Phalaenopsis equestris
TCATTAGGGATGACCATCCACCCAGATACAACAACCCTTGTTGTTGCAACCTGGGGGTTTGGGGGAATAGGAGAAGCCTCCCCAAGTGATGCTTAAGAGAATACAAATTTACCTCACCTTAGAAAACACTAGATACTAGTATGCTGCATTACTAGGTAATTAAAGGCTATCAATGGGATACGTGAATATAAACAGGAAAATTAAGTAGAAATTTTA
>NW_018170975.1:0-216 GCF_001263595.1 Phalaenopsis equestris
ATGTGACAGATTATGAAGGTGATTTTAAGCTTGAATTAAGACATAATGCTATTTTTAGATTAATGTACGTGGTTACATGGTCGGTCTTTTCATTTAGCAAAAAAGGAATCAAGAAAAGGGAAGATTTGCATGCATACCACTTGATTCCCATCTTTTACATACTTGGCTTCTTAACTTCAATTTTTACATACACGACCACCTTACTTATATATGAAA
>NW_018170976.1:0-216 GCF_001263595.1 Phalaenopsis equestris
AAAAAAAATAATAAAAATGAGGATGAAAAAGATGAGGAATTGACCCACCCAAAAGATCAAAAGAATAACGGGTGAAGCAATCCTCAAAACTGTGTCAAAAAGATCTAAAAAAAGAGCGTAGGATCCTTGAATCAATCCAAAAAGGATATTATTTTCTCAAATTTTATAATTGGATCAATCTAAGAAGGGTATCCTTTCCAAATGACAATTTTATGA
>NW_018170977.1:0-216 GCF_001263595.1 Phalaenopsis equestris
TCAAATTATAACTAGAGCTCACTGGAGAAGGCTTCGATGGATGGAGAAGACGACGAATGTCACGACAGCTTACCAGAGAAGACATCTGACATCTACATGACCATTGATCGGTTAATCAATCTGACTCGCTAGTTGATGAACTGAGTCTAGACAAACTTGAATTCCAACTCGTTTAATAAAGGAGCTTAAGTTTGAGCTCCTGCTGTAGCTCGAGGC
>NW_018170978.1:0-216 GCF_001263595.1 Phalaenopsis equestris
TTCAACGAGAAAGAAGCTAGGTCATCAAAAAGGCAGGCAGAACCTCTTCTGAAGGAGAGAACACACGAAACTCGAGAGCTCCACAGAACAAGCACATACACCTGAATAGACAACTCTACATGAAATGAGGTAAATTTTTTCTCGTAGGAGTTATTGTTCTTGCAGACACATTAGAATCCGTAAGAGCAAAACTCCCGTGGTGAAGAGAAAGCCTCA
>NW_018170979.1:0-216 GCF_001263595.1 Phalaenopsis equestris
TTTGTACTGTTATGAAGTGATTTTTTTTGTTCTAAGCTATTAATTATAAGTCATGACTGTTCTGTTGCAAACAACACAACTGCACAGTGGTAGAATGATCATTTCTCCAGAAATAGTTGAAAATCAGCTATTTTCCAAATGTGCAAACCAAACAGATAGTCAGTTTATCTAGATTAGGGATAAAATGATCATTTATCCAGAAACAACTGCAAATCA
>NW_018170980.1:0-216 GCF_001263595.1 Phalaenopsis equestris
TGTTATGTAATATGTTATGTAATGTTATGTAATATTATATAATATGTTGTAGTGTAGTGTAATGTTATGTAATATAATATGTTATGTAATGTTATGTAAATATAATATAATAATGTTATGTAAAATTACAATTATTGAATGGCATCACCTCATGATAGTGGTTGGAAGCTTCAGCCCTTGCCACAAAAATAAGGGTTGAGGTCTTGTGCTTATCTA
>NW_018170981.1:0-216 GCF_001263595.1 Phalaenopsis equestris
AACCTTATCTCGAAGTTTAATCCGTTGCAATATTTGATGACATGAATGATAATTTTTGGTAGTTTAACAAGGTTATCGATGATATTGTTACAATTTGATATAACTTTTGTACCTTTTCGCGCTATAAAATGACAAATTTTGGCAGATTTTCTCACAACCCACCCGTTACTGGCCGCGTCTCCCCTCAATGATGATTTGTCAGATAAGCAAATAATG
>NW_018170982.1:0-216 GCF_001263595.1 Phalaenopsis equestris
AAGTTATTAAATTGAAAAATAGAATAATGACATTGGAGGTGAATTTAATGAAAAAAGAAGCATATCAATCCTCCCTTAGTTGTATAATACGGAGGGTTATGACCAGAAAAAATAGAAGGAAAAGAAAATTGAGTTCCCCTTACATTGCATTTGAGTTGAAGAGGAGGAAAACTAAATTTGCAGATGTTCAACCGGATGTTCAAATATCAACTGACA
>NW_018170983.1:0-216 GCF_001263595.1 Phalaenopsis equestris
AAGATAAAATTATTTATATTGAATTTATTTTTATTAGGATTGAATTATATATTTACTTTTAGTGCTAGCTGACCACCTCATCAAGACCGTTTCAGTTAACGTCATTATTCCACACATATTGGTGGCCCATTGTTGACCTCATTTTTATGAGGGTTTATTTTGAATGACATTTATGAACTACTTTGGGAAAGAAGTCTACCAACATTGACTCCTTAA
>NW_018170984.1:0-216 GCF_001263595.1 Phalaenopsis equestris
AGTTTTATGTTTTGATTCGTTAAATTTCCTTTGCAGGAATTATATGATGCTGCAATTCCTGCATTTGATGTCTTAGGGAAGAAGTCCTTCTTTCTTGGATCAGTTGGAAATGGAGCAAATATGAAACTGGTGGTCAACATGGTCATGGGAAGGTTTGTTTTATTCTTTTTTGATGGATGTCTAATTACTAGTTAAATCTTAATAAATGTATGTATG
>NW_018170985.1:0-216 GCF_001263595.1 Phalaenopsis equestris
TAAGGTGGCTAGCCAGGCCAAGGTCGGTGGCTAGTTGGCTCAGGGAGGTCTGGGAATGGTTTAATTGTGATTAGCCTGGGGTTTGATGGTTGATGGCATGGGTAAGAGAGTTAACTATTTTATAGGAGGTATCTTGCTTAAATCAAGGGACCCATGGTCAATGGCACCAAATGAGGGTCTTGGTGATGTGATTAGTATCTTAAGAGTTCAAACCAG
>NW_018170986.1:0-216 GCF_001263595.1 Phalaenopsis equestris
CAGCCAATGATATATTAACACTGTTTTGTGCTCTTAACTTCTTAGTGCCAAAGCATCTAATGTTGCTAACAGCTCTATTTCTCGTATGGGCACAATCACCAGGACTTGGCTCACATGTGAAAATTTATCTAAATTATAACCCATGTGATTATAGAATGACTTAAGTCTAAAATTCACTTCTTTTTACGCATCTTTTCTTTAGTTATCATTGCATTT
>NW_018170987.1:0-216 GCF_001263595.1 Phalaenopsis equestris
CGCATCTCCAACCTCTTTGCCACCCTGTCCTCCAGACTCTCTATCACCCTAGCCTCCATCCTAGCCCCCGCCCATTCCTTGAACCTAGACTTCAGCCTCAACTCTATTTGAAGTAGCATAGTAGAGAAACAAGTTTTCATGCCATGGTTGAATGTGGTCACATGTCAGTTGTCTTCACCACCAAGTTATGATAAATTCTCATTGAAGATGGAGTTT
>NW_018170988.1:0-216 GCF_001263595.1 Phalaenopsis equestris
CGCATCTCCAACCTCTTTGCCACCCTGTCCTCCAGCCTCTCTATCACCCTAGCCTCCATCCTAGCCCCCACCCATTCCTTGAACCTAGACTTCATCCTCGACTCTATTTGAAGTAGCATAGTAGAGAAACAAGCTTTCATGCCATGGTTGAATGTGGTCCCATGTCAGTTGTCTTCACCATCAAGTTATGATAAATTCTCATTGAAGATGGAGTTT
>NW_018170989.1:0-216 GCF_001263595.1 Phalaenopsis equestris
AACATATAGATGTAGGTTTTCACAATATAATTCTCGAGCCCTTAAGTCTGAAATCTGTTTCTTCCACTTCTTGTATTCAACAGATTATAACTAATAAAGAAGTATGTGAGGAATAATCAACTCTGAGATAAAATTTGTAGTAGGCTGTGCTATTCTCACTAGCAACTACTTAGGAGAGACATCTTCTTTACTGATAGAACCTGGATCTCATTGAAG
>NW_018170990.1:0-216 GCF_001263595.1 Phalaenopsis equestris
CTAGATGCATTGAATTACTCCAAGAGGTGTGTAGATCAAGTGTCCCTTTAAAATTCATGCAAAACATTTATCTCGAACTGCCCTAATTTAAAAAAGTCATCCCTGGCGCATATGCGCCAATCTAGCGCATGATGCACTAGTTCCCTGGATTTTGGCGCATCATGCGCCGATCTGGCTCATGATGCGCCAGAATCCCAAAATTTGTTGTTTTAGCTC
>NW_018170991.1:0-216 GCF_001263595.1 Phalaenopsis equestris
ACTAACATGATTATGTTTAGGACATAAATTTTGTGTAATTGGATTTGACATAAGGGTCCAAATTTGATAAACTTTTATTTCGAGTAGACTTGGGTGAGCTTGAATTTGAATTTTAATAGCCTTGAACTTGGGTTTGAATTTTGGTGGAATTGGGTTTGGATTTGGAATTTGGTGGGCTTACAATGGATTTGGTGAAAATTGGAATTTTGGTAAAAT
>NW_018170992.1:0-216 GCF_001263595.1 Phalaenopsis equestris
TGTCATTTAGGAGAACATGCCATTTGTTTAGTTTTTGTTGAGCCAATGTCAAGTTCATGATGTAGAGTGGGAAGCATCAAACCTCGACTTGCAAACTTCGCAAAGAGGGAAGTAGTGAATCGTGGCTTGTGACATCACACTACTCTAGGATACGATCTACAAGATTGTGGAGAATCCCATAATCAAGGGAGAAGGGGGCACCCGAATTTTCATTTT
>NW_018170993.1:0-216 GCF_001263595.1 Phalaenopsis equestris
TATGGCTGCCAAATTCTGCTTGAAACACCTAGGTTGGATTGGATGCTTCTTGGGTATTGAGGTTAAGAAATTAGCAAGCTCATATTACCTTAGCAACGGTATTTCCTACAACTTCTTCATACAGCAGGGACGTAGGATTGCACACTGATCAGCACCCTATACAAGCACATCAACCAACCTTTGCCACATCAAGTACATCATTCCACGACCCTACAC
>NW_018170994.1:0-216 GCF_001263595.1 Phalaenopsis equestris
TCACTCTGTGGCACCGGTCACATGTATATATATATTAACTTTTTTAAATAGAGTAGGCCTATAAAATCTAGGTTGTAAAATTTTAAGAACAGTTATATAATTTCCAAAATTACCACCAAATTTAGAATCATGACATTTTTGGACATTTTCTTGAATTTCTTTAAAAGGCACACATCTTCTCATGACTAAATATTTTTGTTGTTTGTATAAATATGG
>NW_018170995.1:0-216 GCF_001263595.1 Phalaenopsis equestris
TAGAAAATATTGTATCATATTTTAATAGAAAAAATTAATACCTTAAAATTTCATCATACACATTCATCTTATAGTCACATAGCATTGAACATAAAGAAGGAAATGAAAGTTAACACATCAAATAGAGTACTTCATACCACTCATTGCTTGACAACTTGATTTATAGAGACAAGTAGTATGTCACAAAATTTCTTTTAAACTAAATAAAAAGTTTTT
>NW_018170996.1:0-216 GCF_001263595.1 Phalaenopsis equestris
CATGGCTGACTATCTTCATGTATCGGGCTTAACCGGGAGATCTTTACATCGCGGTCTACTATTCTCCATTTGGTGCTTAGCATAGCGACCTTGTCGCAATGGCTGTTTATCTTCATGTCTCAAGCCGGATTTGGTGATCTTGGCACCATGGTCTGTCATTCTTCATTTGGTGCTCAACCAAGTGATCTCGGTGTCATGGCTGGCCTTCTTCATGTC
>NW_018170997.1:0-216 GCF_001263595.1 Phalaenopsis equestris
ATGATCAATAGTATCAATAAATTGGAGCTGATCAGAAGGAGATAAAATCACTGCCTCTGGTGGAGCACTGTGTTTTTTTTTGTCGGAGATGTGGGTATAGATGATGACATTGAGAACTTGAGTGGCTGATCATAGAACAATTCGAGCAATACGAAGGAAAAGGTTTAATCACAACATTTTACCAATATTGATGATGTTGTGTGCCCAACCAAATTT
>NW_018170998.1:0-216 GCF_001263595.1 Phalaenopsis equestris
CTTATAAAACATTTATTGGGATATCTACATATAGACTCATATTTGGCAAAGCTTGTCACTTGTCAGTAGAATGGGAGCACAAAGCTTATTGTTCTATTAAAAATTTCAATTATAATATGAAAGAAGTTGGTGAGAAACAATTGCTACTGTTAAATGAACTTGATGAGATTAGATAAGAATATTATGAAAATGCCAAAATATATAAAGAGAAAATGA
>NW_018170999.1:0-216 GCF_001263595.1 Phalaenopsis equestris
TGGTGATGATAACAATCAAATTCTGTCTTATGTTTTATTCTAAACTCCAACCAACACATTTTTTATCTATCTCATCTCTTCCTGACCATATATATATAAATATATAGAAATATATATGGCTAGCACCCAACCATATATAAAATTAAAAGAATATAAATAACCATTAAAGATGTTATATTCATATTTTATATTTTTATTTAAAAGTTAAGGTTCAAA
>NW_018171000.1:0-216 GCF_001263595.1 Phalaenopsis equestris
ATAATAAAATGACAAATAGAATGAGTAATTAGGAGAAAAGTACTACGAAATCATTTAATATAAATTGCAAAATACTATTTTTAAAAATTCTTAATACTTTTAAATATAAAATATTCAAATTAAATATATGGAGTACATTTTATATTCATATTTTTTTAAACGAACCGGCTAATATGCCAATGAGTCAAGTCAGGGCTAGCTTGAGCTTGACTTGTT
>NW_018171001.1:0-216 GCF_001263595.1 Phalaenopsis equestris
CTAATGTCCATCCAAAGGCTTTCTTATGATTTTTCCATGTGTCCGTTAATCTTTCTTCTTGATCTTTAGTTAAATTTGAGGATATTATTATATGTAATGTAGATGAATTCCCTAAATAAGCGTACTTCAAATGATTAAGGAGCACTTTCATCTTAAGTTTAGAAGGTTTTTTTATTGAAGAAATCAGAGGTTTATTATTTTCAGTAGTGTCCAAAA
>NW_018171002.1:0-216 GCF_001263595.1 Phalaenopsis equestris
AAAGGGAGAGTGCAAAGAGAGATAAAAAGAGTGAGATAAAGTAAGAGAGATATGCTAGATAGTGAGAGAGCATGTGAAAAAAGGGGGAGTGTGAAGATGATAAAGTGGTTGAGAGAGCTTGAGAGAGCATGGGAGAGTGGAGTGAGAGAGTGAAAGTTTGAGTGAGAGAAGAGAAGAATGGTGGAAGAGAGTGAGGGAGTAAGAGAGAGAGAGAGA
>NW_018171003.1:0-216 GCF_001263595.1 Phalaenopsis equestris
CAAAATTAGAGAGAGTCGTCTTAGATTGTTTGGTCGCATTAACCATCTGATGATCCGGTTGGGAGAGTAGATGTTTCGGATTTGACTTTATTTGTTAATGAGATAAATTATCCATTTCTATCCTTCCAGCGAAAGTTAACACATCACCTTTAACTTGCCTAATTATGCCCTTGTCGATATCATAAGTTGTTGCTCATTGCTATCATAAATTTTTTT
>NW_018171004.1:0-216 GCF_001263595.1 Phalaenopsis equestris
CCCCATTTTAGTTCCTTCTATAATTTTCAATCCTTCTTCAACTGATCTCACTTGTTCTTAAATTGCAAACTAATGTGCTCCCTTTCTATTATTTCCTTGAAATTCTTCATAATATTCTGTCACCCTTCTTTGTTAAAATAGGTGGTGGGTCTATTTCCTAGCTCAACCTCTTTAAGACATGGGTCGCAAAATATGACTGTGACTTTCTTATCCCAC
>NW_018171005.1:0-216 GCF_001263595.1 Phalaenopsis equestris
TAATTATAGTGCGAACACTAAAAACTAACAAAGGCCGATCTGTTGAATGGCAAGTCTTAATTTAATTTTTAGTTTGTGAAGATTTTAAATTTTAGTAAAAAATAGTTTGAAAGTAGAGGGATCTAATTAATTAAATAAGAAAGTTTAAAGTGTAAGTGCACCACGACACAATTTGATTTAGTTTGCAAAGTAGCAAACCAAACTCAAAAGGGAAAG
>NW_018171006.1:0-216 GCF_001263595.1 Phalaenopsis equestris
GGAGTCACAATGGGACACCATGCACTTTGTCCAGAAGCTGCCAGATAGCTAATTTTCTTTCTGCATTAAATATACCACATAAATAACCACGTATTTGCATAATTTATGTTAAATGTCTCGGAATGAAAAATTTAAAGTGAACCATCTGTGATGTAGCATAAATTATGATAATTTTTTTGGTTATCTATGATTGTTTTTATTTATTTATTTATTATT
>NW_018171007.1:0-216 GCF_001263595.1 Phalaenopsis equestris
ATATAACAATTAAATTTATCTTAATGCCCAAAATATGACGGGTCAAAGAGTATACACGAGTCGAGTTTGAGTCACTCTTGACTTGAGCTTGAGCTTGGTTTATTTTATAGAGTTCGAGCTTGAGCTTAAGTCTGTGAGTTCTAATTTGCTCGTGAGCCTGCTTATTTATCATAAAACATAGAAAATTATATTAATCTAAGCTAGTTTTATAATAAT
>NW_018171008.1:0-216 GCF_001263595.1 Phalaenopsis equestris
GAGGAGTTAAGATACGTTAAGCATGGGGATCATGTGACTTGGGTCATGATAGTGACTAAGATGATGTCTAGTTGGTTTGAGCGAGAGTTGTAGTTGAATGCTGCATTTTTTGTGGTTTAGTTGGTCATGATTACGACTTGAGATTTATAAATGGCTACTATCTATCTACTACAATTTCAGATTCCTATAAAAATGTGGATAAATTGTTAAATAATT
>NW_018171009.1:0-216 GCF_001263595.1 Phalaenopsis equestris
CGTCGATCGTTTTAAATTTCATATACACCACAACAGGTAGTCCTTAAAAATGTTATATAGTCTGAAATAACTCATACAACTTTCACATATAAGTCCTTTACTCTTATTTTTCTATTGTAAAGAGGGCATTGTTTTACCACATTATAGTTTTCTAAAATTTCGTGTATCTACCTTCAACTTAGGAACCTCGGAAATGGACACCCACATGCAATAAGG
>NW_018171010.1:0-216 GCF_001263595.1 Phalaenopsis equestris
ACACACACACACACATCTTTCACCTAACATTTTGTATTTCGTTTGTCATAGTCCTTCTAAAAGTTATTATTAATATGTAATAACTTATCTTAATAAGTATAGCTCATTGATAAAATATCTAAATGTATATGATAAATTTTTAATATATATATTCTCCTTTAATAAATTATTATGCAATCAAAGTTAAACATATACTTAGTTGATACTTCATCCTGA
>NW_018171011.1:0-216 GCF_001263595.1 Phalaenopsis equestris
CTGTGTGTGTGTGTGTGTGTGTGTGTAATTTTTTATTTGGAAAATAGTATTTTAACTTGAAAAGTAATCTGAGATATTATGGTCTCATACATTTTAATAGTTTAGGTGATCGAGCACCACACTACAAGTAACACACCTTCTAGAGAGATACGTATACTACTTGACAGTTAGCTCAATCATATCAACTAAAGAAATGTATGACATTCGTTTGTTGTG
>NW_018171012.1:0-216 GCF_001263595.1 Phalaenopsis equestris
TAAGCAAACTAGTCGAACAGGAACACTCTTTTTGTGCTCGAAATATAAATCGTGTTGGCTCGTTTACACTTCTACATAAAACTGATCCCATATGATCTTCTACACAAATCGGGTGTAAACCAGCTGAATTTAAACAAGCTCAAAATTTATTTATTCTCAATTCATTAAAAAAAATTATTAAATTTGAATTTGGGCTTGAATTAAATTTCAAAAAAA
>NW_018171013.1:0-216 GCF_001263595.1 Phalaenopsis equestris
GCACAGTTTCATTTTAATCAAATTGACTCTCAAATATTCCATATAACATAGAAGTAAAGATGTTTTATTGTATTTTCTCAATATGTAAGTCTCTCAAGTACATTGAATTCATAAAGAAAAAATAATATATATACACATATAATACCACTTATAAAAATAGATAAGCAACATAAACAAAGACAAATATGGGTTGCCTCCCATAAAGCACTTGGTTTA
>NW_018171014.1:0-216 GCF_001263595.1 Phalaenopsis equestris
TAAGTCCGCACTGTTCTGGGTTCTGGCGCTTCAGGTGTCATTTCTGGCATTTTAGGTGTCTCCTCTCTGTATAATGGTGCTTCAGGCACCAAGTCTTGTGTTTTAGCTACCAAGTTTGGCACTTCAAGCTCTAGCTCTCTATAAAGTGGTACTTCATGAGCCGGTTTGGGCGCATCAGGCTCCAAAATCACAAAATTCACTATTTTGGCTCCAAAT
>NW_018171015.1:0-216 GCF_001263595.1 Phalaenopsis equestris
ACTATGCTCCATCTAAGGTCATCTTATTCAAACAAATGTGGCATAAAATGGTCAGTTGGCTATTTGTGAAATTAAAGAGGGTTGGCTTGCTAAGCCAACCCTAACAAAAAAAATTATGTGACATGCCGATGAGAATAACAATAGACAATCTCGACTTGGAAGTCAAGCTCAGCTTGATGCCTTCTATATCCAAGAGATACATAAATCAAAGGGGCA
>NW_018171016.1:0-216 GCF_001263595.1 Phalaenopsis equestris
CAGGAAAACGCTTTGGGAGATCGAGATGTCGATTTGTTTTTCATCGAAAACGAAGAAGGCCGAGGGGATAGCAGCCTTCTTTCGGGATAATAAGGAATTCCGGCTCGGCCCGGGAAAGCGCTGGCAACAACATAAAGGAAGGGGTCCATGTAGCTGCTGCGACCGCCCACTGAGCAGCAGGTTCGGCATCTACTACAAAAGAAAGAAAAGAGAGAA
>NW_018171017.1:0-216 GCF_001263595.1 Phalaenopsis equestris
AAAAAATGTCAAACAATATTTTCTTAGAGAGGTTTTATTGATCCACATAATCAAGTTCTGATATTGCTTGAATTTAAATGTAGGTTATTTTGCAGAGGTTACCATTTCTCTAATATAAATTCTGATGGAAAACATTATTGTGCCTTTTTATTTAGTAAGAATGTTAAATAGAGAATTTACATCTACCTTTAGCGAGTAAAATCTCATTAAAAAAAA
>NW_018171018.1:0-216 GCF_001263595.1 Phalaenopsis equestris
ATTTAAAATATAGAATACAACTATTTATGTTAATTATTGAATTATCATTTAAGTCTCCTGAGATTCAATCATCATATTTGGAATTAATAAATGTTGGCAACGAAGCAGAATTTGTTCCCGGCATGCACATGATTTGAAGCCTTCTCCCTCTTTTGTCGAACGCATTTGGAATTATTGGTTAAAAAGCATATTGAACGCAGTCGTCTTCTTCTTCTT
>NW_018171019.1:0-216 GCF_001263595.1 Phalaenopsis equestris
TTATTTATATTTAATTTAAATAAATTAATACAAGAAAAAAATACCTAATTAAGAACAAAAACATACAAAATTATTCAAATCATCATAATATTTTTTATAAGCTCCTTTGACTATAGGAAGCCTAACAAAATTGATCCTCTAATTTTCTGAGGGATATTTTCATTTATATGATTAAATAAGTCCAAAATAGCCACTTAGGCTTAAAAATTAGGGTTA
>NW_018171020.1:0-216 GCF_001263595.1 Phalaenopsis equestris
ATTAACACAACATTAAAACATAAGCACATTAAAACGTTATACCTAGTTGGTAAGACAACTTTGTCAACTTTCTTACTCGCGATGCCTAAAGGTAAAACATGGGTTGTTCACTAACATTTGAAGCTTTTCAAGTAGCAGGAAGAATTTAGACATCAAGCCTAACTTTCCTTTTCAACATGCCCATCGACCGAGACCCCCGTCACCTCGCAACGATCC
>NW_018171021.1:0-216 GCF_001263595.1 Phalaenopsis equestris
TCTTAGAAGATTTCTGGACATTTTTGAAAGGTTAAAAAAATGTCGATCGGGCGAGCTTATAGTCGAATCGAGCTTTTTGACAAGACGAATCCAGCGAGCCCAAGACCGCTGAATTCCGACATCATTAAGGCACCCAAATGTCAATCAAATATCGTTTGATCGGAGGAATCTCTCCTGACCGTCCGATTAAAGTAGTTTATATTCCTGCATTAATTG
>NW_018171022.1:0-216 GCF_001263595.1 Phalaenopsis equestris
GATAAAATGTTGTGAAGAGACTAACCCTGTTCTCAATTAGGAAAACTGTCAATTCATGGTCACAGGAGGAATTTTCTGAGACAAAATATCTGAAAATGACATGGAAGTAGACTAAACAAAGATTCAAGTAATTGCAAAACTACCTCCACCCACCATAGTAAGGGAGTTTAGAAGTTTTCTAGGACATGTTGGATTCAAATCGCCCAGCCTTTATGC
>NW_018171023.1:0-216 GCF_001263595.1 Phalaenopsis equestris
ATATATATATATATATATATATATATATACACTAAGTATTCTCAATTTACGCGTGCCAGGTTATGCATGCAGAGATATTCATTCACAAATTTCTACGTTTATAGGCGAGTAATTCATTTAATTTTAAAGGCTAGTAATTAATTAAATTGTGTGGTATGGATGTAATTTCCCAATTTTAATTTTAATTTTGTTTTGGCTTTGCTTAATTATGCTATT
>NW_018171024.1:0-216 GCF_001263595.1 Phalaenopsis equestris
GAGGAGGAATCCATTCCTCACCTCTTCTTTGAATGTAATTTCTCTCAGGTTGTTTGGACTGAACTGTTTAAACACCTGACACTGTTAGAATCTAATTTTCAATGGGATCAATTACAGTCCTGTTTGTACAGATGGAACAAAAAGAAGTAGGAATCCATTCCTTTCCTGGTTGCCTGGTTCTTTTGGATGGCCAGAAATCATGCTAAATTTGAGGGC
>NW_018171025.1:0-216 GCF_001263595.1 Phalaenopsis equestris
GTATATTTAATTTAGCTTAAGCAAATGACATTTAAAATGTTAATATTGTATGAGTCTCTATACAACTTTGAAACCATGTAGTGTAAGGCTACTAGTTTGAAAGATGCAATTAACTAAGTGCAAACACTTCAACCCTAAAACATACAAGCACACCTGAGTTTCATTGATATTTGTCCAAGATGCTTCCGCCCGATTTTGTTTGGGTTGACATATGTG
>NW_018171026.1:0-216 GCF_001263595.1 Phalaenopsis equestris
ATCCCTGGTGCACTGGCGCTTCAACAATTAACAAACATTATAATAAAAAAATTTCACTTAATGTCATATCAATGACAAGTGGAGAGCTTGTAAGCTGGCGGTCCTTAAAATGGGAAGTTGTTGGTTTCTTAAAAATTTATTATAAGGAGTCCAAATGGGTAAAATAACATAAATATTGGGCGTAACACCCCCAATCAAGATGCCTATGACTTTTCA
>NW_018171027.1:0-217 GCF_001263595.1 Phalaenopsis equestris
TGAAGAAAGAGAGTTTGAAAGATGTCAGATCTGCCCGTCAGTCCCAAATATCAGTTGAGGTTCCACCAACCCGTATTCTTGTCATATTTTGCCTGGGAAGCCGAGTCAGGACCATTTCAGATACCACCGTCATTGCTCAAGGACATGTAGGACATTGATCGGTTAAGTCATGTTTGTGTTCGAGAATACTACCTATCGTTGTTCATAAAGATGTTAC
>NW_018171028.1:0-217 GCF_001263595.1 Phalaenopsis equestris
CCTCAGCCCTCCACCTAAGCAGCTCTTTGCTCCCATCAATTGGCCATAGTGGCTAGCCGAAGATCCTCCATTTAATCAGCCCCCTCCATGCACAAAAGAGAGGAGTTCCAAGTCCTTGGTGAAACTCTGTCAAAATCTCACCACAGACTCTACAAGCATCCCTATGCTCAAGCAAACCATCTGCCCCCTCTAGCTCCCTCTATGAGAGTTTAATTTT
>NW_018171029.1:0-217 GCF_001263595.1 Phalaenopsis equestris
AAATTGTATCTTAAGTTGCCATCCAATATGCTCCAGATGTGCATTAACTTTCATCACTTTTTCTCAAATGAAGCCACATCAGCCTTAATTTTAGTGATTTTCTTCGTTATTCCTTTCATACTAATGGCTGGGAAACCACTATATAACTCTTACGCACTTTTACTAATGAACTTCTTCCTCATAGCTTCCTCCTTCTTCAAATCACTCTCTCAAGATG
>NW_018171030.1:0-217 GCF_001263595.1 Phalaenopsis equestris
GTGTCCGATCTACACCGTAGATCATGGTGATCTACAGTGATGATGCAATCAAATTAAAAAAATAAATAAATAAAAAAATTTAAAATGGGGCTCACCAAAATACATCCTTACCGTAGATCAGCGTGATCTATGGTATAGATCAGACACCGCATGCATCTCTGCATACGGGCATGCGGTGTCCGTATGTAATAATTTTTCCACATTTAGAGCACATAAA
>NW_018171031.1:0-217 GCF_001263595.1 Phalaenopsis equestris
CCCATGTATTTAAAATATGTGAAGTTGCTAGGGAAATCCACTCGTAGCCAAATCTTTGTGAATTTAGACCCAGAATTTCAACTTTCTTACTTGCGATCTTTTATGAAAGATTGATTAGGAGTGATATTGGGTTTTATTTTAGAACCGGTAATTGTAATATTGATGTGATGGACTCCTGACTGCTATGTCTTCTTTTAACTTTTTGTGATTGTTTGTT
>NW_018171032.1:0-217 GCF_001263595.1 Phalaenopsis equestris
TATATATATCTTAGTACCCTAATATACCTTTGATGCATAAATTTTTATTTATTTTTTTGCAACACACACAAAAGCACTTTTCACGTTACCTGAGCATAAGCTTTCTTCATATCAACTAAGCCATATGAAGAACCTTTCATGGTTGAGCTTTCAAGCGTCACAATAAATTCGTCCTCTAATACTAACATGTTTCTTTTTCAAGCCTCTACTCCATTAC
>NW_018171033.1:0-217 GCF_001263595.1 Phalaenopsis equestris
GAATGGCTGTGTCACGTATAACAAAAATGAACAGAACAGTCAATGCACAAAGGAGTTTTGTTAGTACATTTTTTGTACTCTGTCTATCTTTAGAAGCATCTACATGAGATAACTGTCAAAGATGGAGCAAAACTTTCATTAGGTTTTCTGAAAATATTGTTAATCTTGAACAATTTTGTGAAATTAGCCTTAGTTCTTAAAAGTATTTGGTTAACAA
>NW_018171034.1:0-217 GCF_001263595.1 Phalaenopsis equestris
CCCATGACAATAGAGTCATAGACATCTTGACCAGGTCGTTTAAAAGTTTTAATTAACCAATTTAAATTGAAAAATTTAAACATGATTTAATGCTAATCATGTTCTACTTTGCAAGTTTATTGGAGACATGAAACAAATAACGCTTTATATTTACTTTGCTTGTTAATAGGGTGTGTTAACTTTGTTTTGCAGGACAACATTCTGAAGCAGAAAAGGT
>NW_018171035.1:0-217 GCF_001263595.1 Phalaenopsis equestris
TGTGTGTTTTTCCTTCAGGTACAATCAAATGGATGGGAAATTCTAAAAAGAGTGAAACAGAGTCAAATTTAGAGCAAAAATGAAGGAAGGTACAAAAATGAACTTGGACGCCTAAGCACCCGGGGCAAATGCATAAACACTAAAGGGTCGCTCCTAAGCGCCAAGTACTTCAAGCTTAAGTTCCACAAGTAGTTATTTGATGATTCATTGAATTTAG
>NW_018171036.1:0-217 GCF_001263595.1 Phalaenopsis equestris
GAATTTAGTGGTATGCATGTAAATCTTCCTTTTTTATATTATGTACAAAAAATTCAAAAATCATCCATGGCATGAAAAATATATGTCATTAGTTAAAAAAAATAAAAATAAAATACAAACAAATTTTGTTGAATTTCTATGGCTTCTAATAATTTATTTAAAATTATTTTAGATAATATTATTTAAAAATAAATTTAAATAAATTTAAAATCTTCTA
>NW_018171037.1:0-217 GCF_001263595.1 Phalaenopsis equestris
TTGAGGAACCCCTTAATTTTTCTGATGTTATTTATAATATTTGAGGCAGCCATGTGGTCATTATGTTCCTGTTATTGGTTGATCAATTATAATTTTTTTTCTTGTGCGTTGTTGTAAATTTTTTTCCATATTCTATGTGACCATTTTGATCTTGTTTTTATAGCATTGAAAAGTTATATAGCAGTTAATTTACTCAAAACTATTCTGTCATAAAAAA
>NW_018171038.1:0-217 GCF_001263595.1 Phalaenopsis equestris
CACCCAAATTCTTACTTTTAAATAGAAAAATATCACTATATTTATGGTATATTTGGAGCAGTTGCAGTTTATTAATAAGTTGTTGGCAAACTGTTGTTTAAAAAGTTGCTGTGACTATTACAATTTTTTTTTTGAAAGTCAGACTACAACTAGAATGCTGTCATCTCACATGGTTAGGAAAGATATAAAAACTTTAATTTCAGCGGTTTGAAAATAT
>NW_018171039.1:0-217 GCF_001263595.1 Phalaenopsis equestris
CTAATTGCATTTTACATCATGAACTTATAAAGTGTACAAAAAGAGTTTCCCATCTTCAAAAGATATATTTGCTTTTTTTTTTTTTTTACATTACAACCCAAACTCCAATGTCAAAAAGTTCTATGTATTTTCATATCTAATTCATAAACTTTAATTTTTATTTACACGCCACATTATTTTTACATGAAAATATTTATTTCACTTTTTAAAAATCAAA
>NW_018171040.1:0-217 GCF_001263595.1 Phalaenopsis equestris
TCAAAAAAAGTTTGGATTTCAGTGTAAAATTTTAAGGAGGTGAAATTATGCCAGGGGAACCGAGATTGGGTGGAAAACATAAGCCCAGAAAAGAGATAGGGCGTCAAAGACTATTGCAAATGCAAGGATGGCAATAAGATTTCTAAGCCTACCCTGAGGGTAAGGATAAGAATATGACGTCAAAGCCTACCCTGAAAGTGGAAATGGGAATAGGATG
>NW_018171041.1:0-217 GCF_001263595.1 Phalaenopsis equestris
TTTCTTCAATGTAAAGATTATTTTATTTTTAATTTGCATCAAATGTTTATACTTTAGATTTTTCTCAATAATAATGATCTAGATTTTTTCAGTAATATAAATTATTGATATCAGGTGTTTTAATGTTTCATTTTATATTAATATATTTGAAAAAAGATTTGTCAATAAAATACCGTTCTACTTTTTACAATTTTGTTGTACTTCCAGATATAACTAT
>NW_018171042.1:0-217 GCF_001263595.1 Phalaenopsis equestris
GCCAAATAGAGCAAAATGGTGGAGCTACTATAGAGTGGTGCCTAATGCGCTAAACTGGCACCCAAGGCACCATAAACTAGAGAATTGGTGTCGGAGGCACCAAAAAAGGTACAAGAAGCGTCAAAGACGATATAAGACAGATTAAGGCGGTTTGAGATGAATTTTGAGCATATTTTGAATGTTCCAAATGATTCAAATGCCCTATGGAGTGATTCAA
>NW_018171043.1:0-217 GCF_001263595.1 Phalaenopsis equestris
ATGTATGACACCTAATTTTTATTATTTACATTTCTACCACTCAAATCTTTCGTGTCTCATAAAAAAATAATACTATTTTAACTTCTAATAGGTGAATCTACCTTTCATACATAATTAATGTGATTTGCATACACGTGTCAGACATGCAAATGCATAAGAATTAAATGACGTGTAAGCAAACCACCCATACATATATATATAAATATATATATATATA
>NW_018171044.1:0-217 GCF_001263595.1 Phalaenopsis equestris
GGCTCTCTGTGATGGGGCTTTTGTGGGGAATCAACGTTTCTCACTCAAGTGATGGTTTATGTACAATTAATTGGAGTTTGGTCCACTGTGGAGATGTGGAGAGATTTGTCAAGGTTTAAGGGCAAATTTCAGTGATGAAATTGGCCCTGTGGAGTGGCCGTGAGTGACTGAGAGTAAGACGGTTGAACTTAGGAAGGTTTTGAGAAGCTCTGGTGAG
>NW_018171045.1:0-217 GCF_001263595.1 Phalaenopsis equestris
GAATTTGATTTTACATGTTTGTTTTAACATTATTACGTGTTATGTAAAATCAAAAGACCAAAATGCGCACAAACAATTACAAGAAATTATTATAAATAATTTGAAAAGACAAACTCTGAAATTGAATAAACATTATGTGAATGCTTTGAGTCTTATTTTTAATTTAGTTGTTGTATAACGTTTGGAATTTGATTTTACATGTTTGTTTTAACATTAT
>NW_018171046.1:0-217 GCF_001263595.1 Phalaenopsis equestris
TCTGAGGTATATCGCATCACAATAAGAACTATGTCATATGCCTACATGAGATTGTTTGATCATATGTGGCTACGATGTCTAAGAAGGGTAGAAGCACAGAATATCATTAATTAAGTACATGCTGGATTATGTAGTGCTCACCAGCCAGAGCCAAAGATGAAGATGAAGATCAAAAGAATCAGATATTGTTGTCCAGCAATGATATTTGATTGCATGG
>NW_018171047.1:0-217 GCF_001263595.1 Phalaenopsis equestris
CTATGTTGGTAAGTTTTGACAAATTTGGCTAGTTTTAACTGGATTGGCTAAAGTTGATTTGATTTGACTAAAGTTGACTAGATTTGATTAAAGTTGACTTAATTTGACTAAAGTTGACTTTAATGGGTTAATTAAGTTGTTTATTGGTTAATTAAGATTTTAGTTAGTTAATTAAGCTATTTATGGATTAATTAAGTTATCAAATAATTAATTAAGG
>NW_018171048.1:0-217 GCF_001263595.1 Phalaenopsis equestris
GATATCTAAAAGGAGAAGGTGTGGGAGGCAATTCATAAGATGTGATGCTTATAATGAGAGGCGTATGGTCAGATCCAGCAAGGCTAAGGTGAGTGAAAAAAGTGAGCAAAAATTGAGATTACCAGTAGTCATTCATAAGAAATTTGTCCAATCTTTCTCACAAATGACTCCTTTTCCAATTGAACTCAGGGCCCTTAAAGCCTAAGTCAAAAAGCCC
>NW_018171049.1:0-217 GCF_001263595.1 Phalaenopsis equestris
ACCCAACTTAGACTTGACTTAACCAAATTTTAAGCCTTCCCCAACTCAGCCAAACTTTAATCTTAACTCAAGCTTAACCCAACATGGACTTCACCAATTCCTAAGCTTAACTTAAAAATCAACATAGGTCTAACCCAATTTAGACCCAACCCTAAACCCAACTTTAAACTAAACATAAGTCCAACCCAACTTAGACCTAACCCTAAACCCAACTTTA
>NW_018171050.1:0-217 GCF_001263595.1 Phalaenopsis equestris
AAAAAAACTGCAGGGAAGATGACGACAGCTAAGTAGATGCCCAACAGCAGTTAGGTTTCAATCCTAGGCTCTGATACCACGTAAACTTTTGAAATTGAGCAGGATAATTTTATAGATAGAAAGAGAGGTATAACTATATATTACAAGTTTCAAACAAAAAGGAAAGACATAAATACAAAAATAAGTCAACTAGAAAATACATAAATAAGGAAACGGA
>NW_018171051.1:0-217 GCF_001263595.1 Phalaenopsis equestris
TTTTTGTAATATTGATGAGAAAGTTAATCATAAATGCAATGTTTAAGTAAATTATAACTTAACTAATTAAATCAACTAAATACCTTGAGAGATTGATTAAGCTTCCCTGCTAGAGATGACAACAATGTTGTTTTTCCACATCCTGGAGGTCCAAGCAAAAGGGTCATCCTGAAATGACTCTAAATTATGTTACTTATTGAAATATTTTATAACACAT
>NW_018171052.1:0-217 GCF_001263595.1 Phalaenopsis equestris
CTCTGACATCGATCACATATTTTCATGTAATTATTAACATCCCTAAGTAAAGTAGGCCAATAAATCCAAATAGTTAAATTTTAAATGCAGTTTTATCCACTCTAGAATGTTGCCAAAAATCTAATTTATGACATTTTTGAAAATTTTCATGATTTTCTTCTAATGTTACACATCTTTGAATAATTAATTCCTTACATTATTTATATAAATAAGGGTC
>NW_018171053.1:0-217 GCF_001263595.1 Phalaenopsis equestris
GGTCAGTCATTTTGAATTCACTAAAAGTTTTAAAACTTAATGAAGGTTCATGCAGATATACTTATTTTTCTTATACCTAATTAAAGTTGCCATTTATAATGTAACTCTATGATTTTGAGACTCTTCCCTAATAGCACATTTTTACAAAAATAACTCCTCTGAATTTATTTTTCAACACTACTCAAATCATAGCAGGACCAAGAAAGGAACATAGTAG
>NW_018171054.1:0-217 GCF_001263595.1 Phalaenopsis equestris
CATGCAAAAAATAAATGAGGAATGGATTCCTCCTCGGCATGGCAAAACAAACATTTTGAGGGGCCTCTCAGTCCCTTAAACTTGAGAATGTCATCAGAGGGAAGTAACTTGTGGAAAATCCTCCAATAGAGAAAAGACATAGATGGTGTTAGACTTCTGTTTCAGATGGCTTCACCCCAAGGAATAGGATTCCATCTATAAATTTTAGAATATATGT
>NW_018171055.1:0-217 GCF_001263595.1 Phalaenopsis equestris
TATATATATATATAATAACATACCACTGCAATTATTAAAACACAACTTTATATATATTAAAAGAAAAACTTAGAGACTACAAGAGGGAAGAGTTCCATGATGCAAACCTTACAAATTTATAAAAGACCAACATAGAATACTACTGACCTATATAGAGCTTACTCAAACCAACAGACACACAAATTTTTAAGCAGAACATAATAACATTATTGATGCT
>NW_018171056.1:0-217 GCF_001263595.1 Phalaenopsis equestris
CAAAATCTATGGATGAGGATGATGAAGAATTTCAACTCCTACACCTGGGGAAGTATATCATATCCTAGGTGTCTAAAATTTGGATTTTTAGGAAAAAGAAATGGAGAGGATTGTCTTTCCACCCAGTCCATATACATCAGTCCTTGACCTTACGACATCAAAGGAATAGACCGACAGACAGGTCATCTCTTACGAAGAATTAAAATGTATCCAAACT
>NW_018171057.1:0-217 GCF_001263595.1 Phalaenopsis equestris
ATATATATATATATGTGTATATATATGTAGATATTTATATATGTAGATATTTGAACATTAGAAGAGGAAACTTTGGTAGTCAATTAGCTTGCCATGGCTCCCCTTAGTGCAACCGACTTAATCACCACTGAAAAGAGAAAAACTCAGCCCAATATACCACCATGTATCCTTGCCCGTGAATTCAAACACTTACCTTTAGTCGATGATTCACTGCAGG
>NW_018171058.1:0-217 GCF_001263595.1 Phalaenopsis equestris
ATATAATGAGAGTGTGAGAGATACATAGAGAATGAGAAAGATAGTGAAATGAGGGAGGTAGACAAACTAAGGGAGCATGAGAGAGAACAAAAATGAGAGATAGAGAGGGTGGAAAGAGAAAATTGTTAGAGAGAGAATAAGAGAATGAGGAAGAGAGGGCAAGGCAAAGAGAGAAGTGAGGGAGGGAGAAAGGAAAGACCATGAGAGAGAATGAGAA
>NW_018171059.1:0-217 GCF_001263595.1 Phalaenopsis equestris
TATGATGATATGCTTTTGTGACATATACAAACTTGGTACTATGTCATTTAAAGTAAACCAATATCCCCTTTCTTTAAGGTTTTCTATCTTCTTATAATGAATGATTATTCATATGTTTATCTTTGCTATATGACCTCATAGTTTTATAAATCATTAATTATGTATTTCTTTTATCCTAATTAGTTAATTTTTTATATAATTGTATTGTTGTACTTTT
>NW_018171060.1:0-217 GCF_001263595.1 Phalaenopsis equestris
TTTTTTTTTGTTCCTTTCTTTATATGCTCTAAGCCTACTCTAGAAAAGAGGACTTTGTGTTCTTGAGAGAGTTACAGTGATAAGTGTTGAGTTATACTTCCAAGACGCTTTTTCTTTCTCCCATCCGGTGTTAGTGGAATCTTCCTCCCTGTGACCTAAGCGAAACGATTTAACGCTAAACTGCGTAAATCTTTTGTGTTTGATTGTTGTTGTGTGA
>NW_018171061.1:0-217 GCF_001263595.1 Phalaenopsis equestris
TTTCAAAGGGATTTAAAGGTTGTTAGGGATTTCTCTCCAAATGCTTTTAAGACCTTTTGGATATTTCGAAGAACAATTGGACTTATTATTCTTTGCTCAAGAAGATCATCTACTAAGACTTTTAGGGACTCATCAATTCATGACTTGGGGTTTGATAATTACACCTTCAACTGCTCTTCTTATTTTCGGATTCTGCAAAATCATATATATATATATA
>NW_018171062.1:0-217 GCF_001263595.1 Phalaenopsis equestris
ATTATGTGTTGTGTCCAACCAGACTTCAGTAACATTAAGTATTTTGGCTATAGAAAGTTTGGTAAGGTTGAAAGTGGGTAGATATACCTTCATAGGGTCCCCAAGTATGACACCAGTAGAGTAAATAACCTGATGATCAAAAAAGTGTAGTTTGAGACTAGATAGACTAAATCATACTGGTGCAGTAGAAGATTCATGTTTGGGGTCAAAACCAAGA
>NW_018171063.1:0-217 GCF_001263595.1 Phalaenopsis equestris
TTTTTAGAGTGATTTGTATTGAAATCATTGGTTGAAGTTTTTGGAAACTGCAGCCTACGTTTTATCACGAACTTATTACCCCTCTGTCCTCTCTCAATTGTGATATCGTTTGGCTTCTTCTATCACATTTCTTTTGCCCTAGGTACTTTTCTCGATCGCTCTCGTAAAGTGCTTACCCCCTGCCCTAGGTACCTCTCTCTTTTCTTTATCGCGCCTC
>NW_018171064.1:0-217 GCF_001263595.1 Phalaenopsis equestris
GGGGCGTCAACTTCTCCCTCCCCCTTCTCACTTCTCCACGGTATGGACTTTGAACTTTTCTTTGGCATTATGATCTTGTGATTGGTTCTTCTTTTGTTGGTTTTACGGTTTTGCGATTGATTCTTCTCTTGTGGTTTTGCGTTGATGTGGCTTTTTCTCTTGCTGGTTTTGCGGTTTTGCGTTGGTGTGGAAGATTGAGGTTGATTATTTCAGAGTG
>NW_018171065.1:0-217 GCF_001263595.1 Phalaenopsis equestris
AACAACTATATATATTTGATTTGGATTAGAATTTTCTTATTATAAAAGATAAGTTGATCATTTCATTGAAAGTGATGATTATTATCATGAATATGGTAGTGATGTTTAAATACAAGGATTTAGAAAGAGCGTTTACATCTCTAAATAATAATTTTCCCCAACTTTATTGTAAATACAACAAGAAATATATTCAATTGTCTATATGTCTAAATTGGCA
>NW_018171066.1:0-217 GCF_001263595.1 Phalaenopsis equestris
GTTAGTTTTTGAGTTTATTTTGTTTGAAATATTTATGTATATTTTTGTTTATGTCTTTATGTAGTCTGTGTCTTTGATAAGATATTTAGAAACATCTCTATTTGCTTAATTTTTAGAAAAAATTGAGAATTTAAGGGATCAAAATCAAAACGACAAAAATTTCAAAACTGGCGCATGATGCACCACTTTCTAGAGAGCTGGCGCATGATGCGTCGCG
>NW_018171067.1:0-217 GCF_001263595.1 Phalaenopsis equestris
ATTGTTGTGTTTAGAACAGTAAGATTTCCAACATAATTATTTTCCTATTGCGGTTCCAGTTCAGGAGGGATCTCATATTGCCTCGGCTAAGAATCATTGTGTTGAACTATCCCGCTACTGTTGACCTCATCTTTGGTAAAGTATTTCTGCCTCTCTAGAATCTAGGATCTAGACATAGGACCTCACTACTAACTCTCCTAGAGGACTAGTGTTGGGA
>NW_018171068.1:0-217 GCF_001263595.1 Phalaenopsis equestris
GATTTTCATCCAAGATTTTCGGGTTTTTGGGTGGAGAAAGTCAGATTGAAAATTTTTGAGAGAAAAGCTTGATTGAGCTCTTGATTTTCATCTTGTTATATCCACATTACTCTCAATCCTTGCTCCATGTAATTTTCATCTCTTTACTTCTCAATGGCACCAAAAACAAGGACGGCAAGTCTAAATCTTCATTTGACAAAAAATAATTTGTAAGCTC
>NW_018171069.1:0-217 GCF_001263595.1 Phalaenopsis equestris
AGAATATATAATATATTTTTTCATTGAAGAAACTAATTTATAATTATCTTAACTAACTGCTGCAGATATTTTTTTAAATTTTTTAATTGAAAGGATCGAAAAGGTTTAAATGTTTCCGATTCAACGGATCTAATTTACATCAGCGAGATTTTTTTCTTTTAAATATATAATAAAAATTCTTTATTGAAAAACTAGAACAGCTTTTGCACTCAAATTT
>NW_018171070.1:0-217 GCF_001263595.1 Phalaenopsis equestris
TCTGTCATCCTCTGATCCCAACGAGTTCGATTGTTCCGTTATCACCTTAATACCAAAAGTTGAGAATCACACATCCCTATCATTTGTACTTACAAGTAGTTATTTAATAGTCTACCTATAACATTATTTATAACATTTCATAAAGTATAATTCTTGTATTTTACATTCATTAGACATTTCAAATATAATAGACATGTATCGTAGCATTCAAATTTCT
>NW_018171071.1:0-217 GCF_001263595.1 Phalaenopsis equestris
TGTTGTACACTCACTTCAAGTGATTAGCAAGAAGGAAAATCTCCCCATTCAATCAAAAATGTACATTCTTAGGGGAATATAAAAATTCAGCACATGCCTCAATCATGTGATCCATGAAATAAATTTAATCAAACGAAGTTGAGCACTTGATTATAAACTCATTAATTCATTGCGTATTCCAAACATGTTCTCTAAGTTTGACAAAATTAAAAAAAAT
>NW_018171072.1:0-217 GCF_001263595.1 Phalaenopsis equestris
GTGAAGCTCTACTCTTCCAACAGTTTGTCAACAGCATGTCAAGGATTGCTTTCGATTGGTATGCCAATTTGCTCAACCGATCAGTTAAAACATTTATCGTGTTGGACAATGATTTGTCAAGAGATTTGCCGGAGCGCAACACCATGTCCTATAGAAGAACTCATGATGGAAAAAAAAAGCGAAACGAGACTTTGGTGGACTATATTTTGAGGTGGAG
>NW_018171073.1:0-217 GCF_001263595.1 Phalaenopsis equestris
TGAGAGGGGAGGCTTTAATCAGATGATTGTGGTAGCTTAGATTGGGTCAAAATAAAACTCTAGATGAATTCCCAAGCCTTGGTGAAGTGTCTAGGTATGAATTAGATCAAGATGGATTTTAGGTGTTGGTATAGAGCTATGTTAAAGGATATTTCAGAGGGAGCTTTTCTGGGGATTCAACTTCTCTCACTATGGGGTACAAAATTTATTGAAGTTT
>NW_018171074.1:0-217 GCF_001263595.1 Phalaenopsis equestris
CCCATTGGTACCCATTAAAGGATGGAATCAACTTCTTCACAGGAGTGGATATACTTCCAGTAATCTTGACTCATACTAGTGAGGATCTACCTCAACAGGTATCTCCTTAGGAGCTTGGTCTTTAGTAGCTCTCTGAACCCTCCAATTACGGTTTCTTCTTTGGGTTTAGGTTAGCGGTGTATTCTTTGAACTTGATCTGATTTCAAATACTGATGGC
>NW_018171075.1:0-217 GCF_001263595.1 Phalaenopsis equestris
TTTTTTTATTAAGTGTTCTTTTTGGTTTTTGACTGCCTGTATTTTATTTTCTTGCCCTTTCTTTGACTATTTCAATTCTTTCACCCTCTATATAAGGATTTTGTATCATGATCATTTTATTACATTTATAATTTTTTCACGTACCTTCCCTCTCTTATTTTAGTATGTCTATCACCGGTTCCAAAAATTTATGGAATACAACATAGTCAACTTATTG
>NW_018171076.1:0-217 GCF_001263595.1 Phalaenopsis equestris
TATGTTGAGTACCAGTGTACGGTCGTTGGTTATGCGATAAATCAGCTGTGTCAGTCATATGATTTGTAGCATCCGAATCAACAAACCAAGAAAAAGGAACGAAAGTAATAGTTTTACTTTTTTCTTGAAGGTCGAGAGTAGAAAAGCCAGAGAGAATCATCTGTTGAACCATATCTGGTGTCACAACTGATTGATTATTGCCAACAACTGTGGATGT
>NW_018171077.1:0-217 GCF_001263595.1 Phalaenopsis equestris
ATTTCAGCTGAGAACTATCATCATCCAAATGGTTCAAAACAACTAATTTTGGGTGATATCCACTGAAGACCCAAACATACACTCAACCAATTTCTTAGAATTGTGTTGCATTCAAATATAACGGTGTCCCTGGGAATGCCATTAGACTAAGGTTTTTCCTTATCTCACTTTGAGTTAAAGCCAAGAAGTGGGCCACCTCCTCAGCACCAAAATGCAT
>NW_018171078.1:0-217 GCF_001263595.1 Phalaenopsis equestris
TACAATCAGTTGAAGGAAATACATCAGCATCTCAATGACAGTAATGAAAGCTGAACAACGAGAAACATTAAATCTAATTCTACAAACCTATAATCAAGCAATCAACAAACAATCCTAACATCCACAATCAACATCAGACAATCCAATCCACACAAACTACAAACATAATACACTACAAACAATCACAACTCAAGAACAAACTAACACATATGTACCT
>NW_018171079.1:0-217 GCF_001263595.1 Phalaenopsis equestris
AGAGCGGGGATGCAGTGTTTATATCCTACATCGCTTGCAAGCATTGTTCGTACTGTCGATTATTTAGGTCAGTCATGACGACAGTTTTTTTATGTTGTGAAGTCCCATCTAAAGGTGCCGACATGTGTAGCCGTCATTTTGTTTGATAATCACCATTATTTGTAGCTCAAAAATTTCAGTTTATCTTTTATCAATGAATAATACGAGGGATTCACAT
>NW_018171080.1:0-217 GCF_001263595.1 Phalaenopsis equestris
TATATATATATATATATATAATCGGTATTTGATAAAGACCCAAATATCGATTATGCGCTAAGCCTTATGGTGAGAAGCCCGTATCATGTGCTATTATTTGAGGACCGCCGCACCACAGAGATTCGAACCCTTGACTTAAGGGGACTTACAATAACCCCGCCAACCAACAGAACAAGGCTTATGTGCGCACGTGCGCGCGCACTCACACACACACACA
>NW_018171081.1:0-217 GCF_001263595.1 Phalaenopsis equestris
AAAACCTATTTGTTTAGTGAATTTTTTATAAGTTTTTTATTTTTGTTTTTAAACACAAATTAGCTTGTTTCTAAAAACTCTAAAAAAATCTAAAAGTTGTTTTAAGTGTTTTTAAAAACAAATAAACAACTCATACCATACTAAATATGTTTAATTTTAAATAAAAAAATAAACAAAACAAAATAAAAAATCAAAATTAAAAAAAAATCAAAAAATC
>NW_018171082.1:0-217 GCF_001263595.1 Phalaenopsis equestris
GGGTGACTAGTGCCTGGAGAAAAGGGAGTTGAAGTCTAGCATTCTGCTTCTACAGCCGTCGTTCACAATTAACTAACTCTTGTCGACCGCCATTGACCACAATCGTACGTTGTGTGCTCCTCGCGATGAAGCATCGTGAGAAGCAACAACTAACACCATGAAATCACAAAGCAATCTATGAAACTGCGCATTATTCCAAATTTCGCATCGACTCTGA
>NW_018171083.1:0-217 GCF_001263595.1 Phalaenopsis equestris
ATTTTTAGTTAGGGATTTACCTCAATCTAGAAATCGTTTACTTTTTCTATCCTTTAGTCTAGGATCTGCCCTATCTTAGTTTCTTTTTGAATCAATCAACATCAAATCAAACCCAATTCAATCCAATTTGAATCAATTTTAAACTAATTCCAAGTCAATTCAAATCAAACCCAAGTCTACTCCAAATATATTTAAATCAAACCAATTTAGCTCAAAT
>NW_018171084.1:0-217 GCF_001263595.1 Phalaenopsis equestris
AATATTTAAGAAATTAACCATAAACAATCCATTTGCTGAACCCTGAAATAGATGCCAAGTTGTGTAAAGTTTATGAAGGATATATTTAATAAAAAAAAGAATTTTACAGATAATGAGGCTGTTGCACTTTGTTAGGAGTGTAGTGTTATAATTTAAAAAAAGAACTTGCTGAAAAACTAAATGATCCAGGAAGCTTTACTATTCTATGTGCTATAGG
>NW_018171085.1:0-217 GCF_001263595.1 Phalaenopsis equestris
TTTTTTTGGCTTGATGATTTAGAGCAATCTCCCTTGATGATAGTTTTTTCCTTGTTTTTTTATTTTTTGAAGTTTTATTACTTCTATTTTAATCCTTATTTCTCTCTCATGTGTTTTGAAGTATCAATCAGTACTCCAATTTTTCACTCATCCTCTACAAGCTTAGCAGGTTCCAAAATCTATCGTACACATTACAAACCCTAAAAAGACTTGTATC
>NW_018171086.1:0-217 GCF_001263595.1 Phalaenopsis equestris
AATTTGATCTTCTGGATCCATTGGGTATGATACCATATGGACTATTCCTCAAACCCTAGCGGTGTAAGCAGCAAAGTGTAATCTACCTCAACCCAGAGATGTAACCAATTAGTTTTAACAACAAGGTTCAGAGCACAGAATACTACAATAAGTTCAGCCTCAATTGCATCAGTAGCAAGAACTGGAGCATGAAAGAATAAAAGGCACTGACTAGAGT
>NW_018171087.1:0-217 GCF_001263595.1 Phalaenopsis equestris
TTTTATTATGCTCAAAATTTGTGGCCCAATAAAATCGATAAAATTGGCAAGCATTACTTTTTAGAGAATTAAGTTTATTGTATAATGTAGCCAACAAAACAAACACATGTTAACAAGTTTCTTTATAAAATAAACAAGAGAAAACATACATCCAAAGTGATATAGGTAGATTTTAATCTAATCAGTTTAAATAAAAAGACAAATAAAGTTGGGAATC
>NW_018171088.1:0-217 GCF_001263595.1 Phalaenopsis equestris
AAACTCCTGATCAACTCCAAAGACATCTAATAGGCCTTACATCTATATTGTTTCCTTTATTGCCTCTGTGACTTTCATGTATTCATCCTCGGTAGTAAACAAAACAACAGTGACTTTCATGTATTCATGTATTAATGCATGTTTCCATCTTGAATCATGCATGAACCTGGCAGTCGTCAAACTGGAGTTTGTTGGTTGCTTTGAAATATATATATAT
>NW_018171089.1:0-217 GCF_001263595.1 Phalaenopsis equestris
TCTTCCGACATTAGTTTTCCTGTGCTACAGTTACCCCAAAAAAATTGCACCGATTTGTGGCATATGTCAAAATGAAACTTGAGTAAAAAAATAAATGTCTGGAATAACGCAAAAATACGATTCTCTTTTACTGATTTCATTCTGAAGCCCATAATCGCAGCTTGTGGTTACTTGCGGGTCGTGCATGTGCTATAGTGCCGCAATCGAGGACCCTTCA
>NW_018171090.1:0-217 GCF_001263595.1 Phalaenopsis equestris
TACATCTCCGTTAATATCAACAAATTTGTATTGTCTAGAGTCCTAGTAGACTCGGGAGCATCACTAAACTGAATGAGTCTATGGACATTGACATATTTGGACATCAAGGCTCAAAAGCTTACAACTAATAAAATGATGTTAGGAGGATTCAATCAAAAGGGAGAAAGTGCTCTTGGATTAATTACACTGTTAATGAAAGCTGAAGAATTAGTAACAA
>NW_018171091.1:0-217 GCF_001263595.1 Phalaenopsis equestris
ATTAATTTTTATGATTTTTATTTTTTTAATAATAAATTTTTTTTATATTCTATCTCTAAATTTCATAATTTCCCAAATTTATTTAATTTACCTTTACCTTCCCCAACAACGATGCCAAAACTTGATCCCAAAAATATAGTTATGTAAAACTTATAAAGTTAACTCCACTTTACTATGATGTAAAAAAATTGATGCGTTATTTTATGAATAAGAAATT
>NW_018171092.1:0-217 GCF_001263595.1 Phalaenopsis equestris
TATTTAAGAAGTTAACTATTAATATTTCATTTGCTGAAGCTCTGGATTAGATGTCGAGCTATGTAAAATTTATGAAGGACATTCTTAATAAGAAGATGATATTTATAGATAATGAGATCGTTGCCCCTAGTGAAAAGTGTAGCACAGTAATCCAGAAGAAACTTCCTCAAAAACTAAAAGAACCTGGTAGCTTTACTATTCCATGTGCAATAGGAGA
>NW_018171093.1:0-217 GCF_001263595.1 Phalaenopsis equestris
TGATGTCGTTATTAGTTGTTTTCTCTTTTCTCAATATGTGTTGAATCTTCATACATGTTAAGACGATACTCTACTGTTCTGCTGTCACGAATTTTCCTAGCACGCATCAATAGAAGTGATGTACCAGTCAAAGACATAATAAAAATTAGGAGAGGGTTTTTAGTTAGATACCATATGAAGGAACTAATAATGGCAAGATTGTGATCAATGATATTCG
>NW_018171094.1:0-217 GCF_001263595.1 Phalaenopsis equestris
GAGCTGGAAGGGCTCTTAGTAGGTGGTTAAAGAAGAAGCCAACGACTGGAATAGGTCCTGAGGGAAGAAGCAAGGCTGGCAGCAGTGGAAGAGGGGATGCAGTGGCTGGACGGGAGCAAGAAGGTGGCTATGGAGGAGAAGTATATTAGGGTAACCTCCCACTGAATTTTCTTTTCAATATACATAAGCCTCTGCTGAAGATGGTAGAGCTCTGGCC
>NW_018171095.1:0-217 GCF_001263595.1 Phalaenopsis equestris
GAGTTATTAAAATATTTGTGCATGCAAATCGTTTTTTAATACTAGACTAAGAAGTAAAAAATTTTCCTTATCACCACAAAATTTTTAGTAACCGACAAAATTTACCCATAATTATGTTTGAATTGAGACAACCATTAACAACCTACTGTTAAGCCTATTTTTACTCTATACTAAACCAAATACTTTGAGACAATCTGAATATGATGTCCGTTGTAAG
>NW_018171096.1:0-217 GCF_001263595.1 Phalaenopsis equestris
GTCTTCCCAGTACGTGGGGGCTGGCTGTCTAAGCGTGCGGTCCTTGGTAGATCCCGCTGGGCCTTGTCACCTCTTCCGCCATCCACCAGATGTCTTCACTATTCGTGTCGGTACATTTTTTCGATGTACAATTAAATAGTTTAAGTATAGATCACATAAAATTTTTAAATTTTACATTAAATTAAAGCATCTAATCTCATTATTCAAAAAAAAAAAA
>NW_018171097.1:0-217 GCF_001263595.1 Phalaenopsis equestris
ATCAAATTAAGATTTTGTTTTCTTGATTTGCAAATAAATTCCGATGCTTTATGTTATTATGTTATGGATTTTTAGGCGGATTTTTCAATAACTTAATTTGGTTGCTTGTAGATAGAACATTGAATGCCGTTGTAGGGCTTGCAAAAGGTATTTTGATGTGGGGTTTAATGGGGAGGTGATTTTGGAAAGGCAAGGAAAAAGGTAATATGCGACTTCG
>NW_018171098.1:0-217 GCF_001263595.1 Phalaenopsis equestris
ATTAGAGTGACTCACTTCAACCTAAAAACCGGGATTTTTCAAGGGTTAGAAAATGTATTCTAATGAAGGAAACATACACTTATCTATCTCATGTATAAATTAATGTGCTAAGGTAATATTACTATTATCTTCTTATTTCCAATGACATTTTTTTAGTGTTAGTGGATGTCCAACCGTTCATTCAATTGATATGCGACAATTTATCAAATTAGGTCGT
>NW_018171099.1:0-217 GCF_001263595.1 Phalaenopsis equestris
GGAAAAATAATTATAATGGAATTTTGAACTTTAATCAAAATTTAGGTAAAATCAAATGGTAAATGAGTGATATTGATCATAAGTAATTCTCTGAAATGATTTAAACATAAGAGGTTAAAGGGTAGAAACCAATTTATTTTATTTTATATGACAGGGTAAAAATGTAATTTTTTGAGTTATTGTGGTTTGGAAGTTAATTAAGTTGGATGATCCTAAT
>NW_018171100.1:0-217 GCF_001263595.1 Phalaenopsis equestris
GCCTGCACTTATTCTCACAGAGGATGAAACCGGTGTTCTCGCGTCCTCTTAGCGTTTTGCCCTTGTGGGGAAATTCCTATATGGTTACCCAAAACTGGAGATCATTAGAAAGAAGTTTGATGCTATGAAACTATTAGGTAGTTGGCACATTGGATTACTTGACGGTCGACATATACTTATTTAGCTATCTCACGATGTTGATTACACTCGCATTTTC
>NW_018171101.1:0-217 GCF_001263595.1 Phalaenopsis equestris
TTAGATATGTAAATACATATGAACTGTGTGGTATGTATGTAAATTCCCCATAATTAAATTCCATCACGCAATGAATACAGCTAGAACTTCGTTTCAGTCCAATATGGTTCAATTCGTTTCAGTCCAATATGATTCAACGATAATTCCTGATAAAAGTAGCATCCACATTTGAGGCATTAGTAAACCTTTTCATAGTTACGTCATTCTCCCTTGAAAC
>NW_018171102.1:0-217 GCF_001263595.1 Phalaenopsis equestris
GAAAACTCACTATGTTTTGAAAAAGATATTAATGAACATTTTCCCAATAAAAAACTATTCAATATTAATGAGTGGTGCATTCCGTGGTATGCCGACGCTGTGAACTTTCTTAATAGTGATATTTTAATCTATGGAATGACATACCAACAGAAGATGATTTTTTATTTTGAAGCTAAGACTTCTTTTTTGGATGACCCATTTTTATATAAATAAGGAA
>NW_018171103.1:0-217 GCF_001263595.1 Phalaenopsis equestris
TCTGTTACTTTACTGTCGAGGCTGTTATTGGTATAGTCAGGGAGTTCTATGCCAATTTTAAAGAGACTTCTGATTACCACGTCTATGTTCGTGGTAAAATGGTTGGATTCACCCTGAGGAGCATTAATGAACTTTCTCAGTTGCGAGAAGCATTTCTCTGTAAGTATAGAGCATTCTCTACTACAAATGAGGCTTTGGATGAACTTATTTCATTTTT
>NW_018171104.1:0-217 GCF_001263595.1 Phalaenopsis equestris
AGGTGCCCTCTATCATGAGGAATCTAGCCTAAAAATTTCATATCATGGTGATTAGTATTTATTCATAATGAATTAAAATACCTCAAAGAATATTTAAGTAATTAAAAATCATATGCTTGGGAAATAAATTTTTATTTTTGGTCCACAATTTTCTCCTTTGTTCACTTTGCAAGAAGAAAATTTTCTTTTATTCTTATGATTTTTCTACACAAAGTTA
>NW_018171105.1:0-217 GCF_001263595.1 Phalaenopsis equestris
GTTATTCGATTATTTTGCGGTGTTATTTGAATATTTCTCTGTGTTATTTGATTTGGGGTCGTGTTATTTAGCATATTCTCCGTGTTATTTTAATTTTCACAATGTTATTGAAATAACACAGCCCCAAATCAATTAATGCGGGGGAATATTCTAATAACGCTGCAACCCCGAATCAAGTAATGCGATGAAATATTCTAATAACACCGCAAAATAATTG
>NW_018171106.1:0-217 GCF_001263595.1 Phalaenopsis equestris
AGGAAAGTTGGCATATCTGAGATGATTTATTTTTATTCTCTCAGGTAGGTGTCTGTCATTCTTGACATTAGTTAAGAAGGACACCAAATTATTTTGGGAAGGGAAATGCCAACAGACATTTGAAGATGTTAAACAATATTTAATGATACTTGTTATTTTGACAACCCCTATTCCGGGAAAACCTTTAATACTTTATACCGCAACCTTAGATGACTCT
>NW_018171107.1:0-217 GCF_001263595.1 Phalaenopsis equestris
AAAAAAAATAATATATATACATATCTTATTGATTCACATATTCACCACCTAAGCTTTTCACGTTAACATGCATGCCATTCAATTCATGTACATTTACATTTCTAACACCTAAGCATTTGAGCTACAAAATGCCATTTAATTCTTAGGTATCAACATGTCTAATCCCTAAGGTTTAGCATCTGCATTCTTGCCACCTTAATTCTTAAAAAAAAAAAGA
>NW_018171108.1:0-217 GCF_001263595.1 Phalaenopsis equestris
CTCGCTCTTCCCTCTCACATTCTCTCTCACAGTCTCTCTCACTCTCCCACTCTCTTTTTCTTTCTTGCTCTCTCACTCTTGCTATCTCTTACCCTCCATCTCTTTCTTGTTCTCCATCTCTTTCTCCCCTTTCTAGCACTCCCACATTCTTGTTTCCTCTTATTCTGCCTCTAAAGCTCCCTCCCCCTCTGTTCTGCTCAAAACTTAACACTCTTTT
>NW_018171109.1:0-217 GCF_001263595.1 Phalaenopsis equestris
CCGATACATCCGCCCCCGATATAGAACAGATACGGCCAAGGGTATGTCAGGACGACATTGTATCAGTAGCACTACCGCGGTGCAGGAAGAGTCTGATTACAATCACTACAATTCGATTGAATTGATCATATGTTAATTTGGGAAAATCACCAGAATAGGTGTGGTACACTACCCCAAAAGGACAGATCAATATGGACATTTACTTGCAAGTTAGGGA
>NW_018171110.1:0-217 GCF_001263595.1 Phalaenopsis equestris
CATAATATTGAAAAATTCATTTTCATCTTTCATTGCCATTCAACACATTCAACTTCTTTACTGACCAATTAGTAAGTCTATATTAACTTAATTTTTTTTATTTATTTTCAGCTACTACCTAGTGAGACACAATTGAACAAACAATTTCATGCCTGGTTCATCTCAAAATTGAGTCAAAACATAGATTAACATTCAGCTACTTATTTAAACAACAAAT
>NW_018171111.1:0-217 GCF_001263595.1 Phalaenopsis equestris
AAAATCAGAAGAAGTACAATGGCAAGACCATTCAACTCCGATTCAACAATCTTCCACTACTCTCTTGAGATAAGTTGATGGGGGTTCTTTTAGTTTGCGCAAACAAGGTCGAGTCCAGGGACGTGGACTAGAAAGAACCAATTTAATTATTAAACGGACTAGGCCAACCGTTAACATTGATTATGAAGAAAGTTCTAAAGATGAGATAATGATGACA
>NW_018171112.1:0-217 GCF_001263595.1 Phalaenopsis equestris
AAAGCACAAATTAATCAATGTTTAATTTCATAATAAATATTTTATATTTTAGATAAATATGCTACTATATTTTCATGATTTTGTTGCATTACCTTCCAAAATATGTTAGATGAGTAAAATAACTACGCTCTCTTACAGAGGAAACAATGTACATGATAGAATTAATTTCAGCTAGTTGATCTCTCGTAATTAGTCATAATCATTGCTAGAGAAAAAA
>NW_018171113.1:0-217 GCF_001263595.1 Phalaenopsis equestris
CGCTAATCCCCGCCGTCGTCCGCTGCTCGCCACCTATCCGCTGCCTGCCACTCGCCCGCCTATAGGTAATGCATCGTGTTGAGTAGAGAACGAAAGATTTCGCATAAGCCATGGGCGTCAGAGCTTAATAATGAAGTGCACGTAGACCCAATCGTTTTATAAAAAGTATAATTTTTTTTTTAAAAAAAAATAAAAAATACTCAACAAAACTTGTTTT
>NW_018171114.1:0-217 GCF_001263595.1 Phalaenopsis equestris
TTCATCATCTTATAATAAAGCAAATTCATAGAAAAGGAGTTCACAAATAATACAAGATAATGTAAAATGAAACATTTAACTTTCTACCTAAGAAAAGAGGTAAAAAACTCCTCCCCAAGTGATCTCTAAATGCTCCTTACACAGCTGAAAATTTTCCCTTACAGAATTCTCTCAAATCCCTCTCTAATCTCTCTAAGAAAATGAAGAAAAAGTAAAA
>NW_018171115.1:0-217 GCF_001263595.1 Phalaenopsis equestris
AAATGAAGCAAAAAGGCCAATGTTGATCTCGCCCATAGGGGCCAAAATCTAGCACTAAGGCACTAGACAACAGAGAGCCTAACGCCTAGGCATCAGAGACAGTTATCTAGAAGATCCATTGAACTTAGACGAATTTTGATGAGGTTCTTGAAGAAACTCTTGGGGATTTTAAAGCTCTATTTAAAGAGACTTCTGGAGATTTAAAGGGAAAATTTTA
>NW_018171116.1:0-217 GCF_001263595.1 Phalaenopsis equestris
CCAACAAGCTCAAGATCACTCAATTAAGACATCATTAAAGCGCTCAAATGTCCACAAAACATCATTTTATCGAGTGAACATCTTTGTGTTGTTCGATGGAGTGGTCTGAATTTCATTCTGATTTCCAGAGAGGCCTCTCCCTGACTCATATAAATTGAGTCAAGCCTCCTTCATGAAGAGAGACCTAGACCTTGAAAGAGAAAAAGACTGGAGCTTA
>NW_018171117.1:0-217 GCF_001263595.1 Phalaenopsis equestris
TAGGAATTGAGTGATATGTATGTAAATCTTTCTTTGTATTTTTCACCCCCAATTGCAGGGATCAGGAGGCATCACTATTAAGAAGACCAACCAGGCCCTGATAATTGGCATCTATAATGAGCCCATGACCCCTGGACAGTGTAACATGGTCGTCGAAAGGCTGGGTGACTATCTCCTTGATCAGGGCCTCTAACTCTATTTTTCAAAAATAAAAAAA
>NW_018171118.1:0-217 GCF_001263595.1 Phalaenopsis equestris
TAGTGATATTTTTATGTGATGTTAAGAATTTGACTGGTATATATGTAAATATTAAAGTTAAAGCGTTGGACATGTAATACATAAGATTTGTGAGACATCTATGTAGATCTCCCAAGAAAAAACTTTACAAAAAATAAAGAAAGCATTGTATGCAAACATTTACTATTGTAGAAACAACTTTTTTAGCAACTCAACTTTGAATCACACTAATGGTGAT
>NW_018171119.1:0-217 GCF_001263595.1 Phalaenopsis equestris
TGAATTTATTGTTGCACAAATTCTCTGACGAACTCCAAGTTAGGGGTTCTTATTAAGTCGGTTCCTTCTTTGTGGTATGCTCCTCTTGTTGACAACATGACTTCAAGCTCACCGCACCTTTAAGAATTTTGAATCCTAAAATGTCATATGGATCACACCCATGGACTAGAGTGTTTGATAGTTGAGAGAAATAAAGAGAGAAGTGAGAAAAATTGTT
>NW_018171120.1:0-217 GCF_001263595.1 Phalaenopsis equestris
TTGATAACTTTGCTGAGGTTGCTCAACTGGTATATCATCAGCTGCTTACCTTTGTCTATTGCCGCAACAGTGCCAGACTTCTTCTCAAAGGTCTTTATTGGTTTCAGTTTTTCAGTTTTCTCGAGAAAACCAAGCTGCTTTGCCTCTTCTTGAAGACTCGCGGCCTTGCTCAATAGCTTTTCAAAGGTTTTAATGGTAAGGCCCTTAAGAAGAAACG
>NW_018171121.1:0-217 GCF_001263595.1 Phalaenopsis equestris
TAGGAAAATGCAAATGAAACGTATACATTTGCAAAGGGTTGATCGGGAATATACACCGCAATGCCAACATTGCAACGCCATCGTCGGTGCTCTTGCGGCTTTGGTCACTAGCCGCAAGGAAAAGGAAGCCAGCGAGGACTTCACGCATGAGGCGAAAAGGGTGCGGCTAGGACATAATCTCGTTTTCCTCTTTTTGCAAGAGAGGGATTCCCAAAAG